>NC_068448.1:74775076-75075076 GCF_023373465.1 Oncorhynchus keta
TGTGTGTGTGTGTATCCACACCAGAGTGTGTGTGCGTGTATCCACACCAGAGTGTGTGTGTGTGTATCCACACCAGAGTGTGTGTGCGTGTATCCACACCAGAGTGTGTGTGTGCGTGTATCCACACCAGTGTGTGTGTGTGTGTGTATCCACACCAGAGTGTGTGTGTGTGTATCCACACCAGAGTGTGTGTGTGTGTGTGTGTATCCACACCAGAGTGTGTGTGTGTATCCACACCAGAGTGTGTGTGTGTGTGTATCCACACCAGAGTGTGTGTGCGTGTATCCACACCAGAGTGTGTGTGCGTGTATCCACACCAGTGTGTGTGTGTGTATCCACACCAGAGTGTGTGTGTGTGTGTGTGTATCCACACCAGAGTGTGTGTGCGTGTATCCACACCAGAGTGTGTGTGTGCGTGTATCCACACCAGAGTGTGTGTGCGTGTATCCACACCAGAGTGTGTGTGTGTGCGTGTATCCACACCAGTGTGTGTGTGTGTGTATCCACACCAGAGTGTGTGTGTGTATCCACACCAGAGTGTGTGTGTGCGTGTATCCACACCAGAGTGTGTGTGTGTGTATCCACACCAGAGTGTGTGTGTGTGTATCCACACCAGAGTGTGTGTGTGTATCCACACCAGAGTGTGTGTGTGTGTATCCACACCAGAGTGTGTGTGTGCGTGTATCCACACCAGAGTGTGTGTGTGTGTATCCACACCAGAGTGTGTGTGTGTATCCACACCAGAGTGTGTGTGTGTGTATCCACACCAGAGTGTGTGTGTGTGTATCCACACCAGTGTGTGTGTGTGTGTGTATCCACACCAGAGTGTGTGTGCGTGTATCCACACCAGTGTGTGTGTGTGCGTGTATCCACACCAGAGTGTGTGTGTGCGTGTATCCACACCAGAGTGTGTGTGTGTGTATCCACACCAGAGTGTGTGTGTGTGTGTGTATCCACACCAGAGTGTGTGTGTGTATCCACACCAGAGTGTGTGTGTGCGTGTATCCACACCAGAGTGTGTGTGTGTATCCACACCAGAGTGTGTGCGTGTATCCACACCAGAGTGTGTGTGTGTGTGTATCCACACCAGAGTGTGTGTGTGTGTGTATCCACACCAGAGTGTGTGTGTGCGTGTATCCACACCAGAGTGTGTGTGTGTGTGTATCCACACCAGAGTGTGTGTGTGTGTGTATCCACACCAGAGTGTGTGTGTATCCACACCAGAGTGTGTGTGTGCGTGTATCCACACCAGAGTGTGTGTGTATCCACACCAGTGTGTGTGTGTGCTCTCAGATCACATATTTTATTTGTCACATGCGCCGAATACCAACTAGTGTAGTAAGACAACAAAATAACAATAATAATAAATAATAACATTAAATAACAATAAGGACACAAGCTAAACACAGACTAAATACAGACTATATACAGGCTATATACAGGCTATATACAGGCTAAACACAGACTAAATACAGACTATATACAGGCTATATACAGGCTAAATACAGGCTATATACAGGCTATATACAGGCTATATACAGGCTATATACAGGCTAAATACAGGCTATATACAGGCTATATACAGGCTATATACAGGCTATATACAGGCTAAATACAGGCTATATACAGGCTATATACAGGCTATATACAGGCTATATACAGGCTAAATACAGGCTAAATACAGGCTAAATACAGGCTAAATACAGGCTGTATACAGGCTAAACACAGACTAAATACAGACTATATACAGGCTATATACAGGCTAAATACAGGCTAAATACAGGCTATATACAGGCTATATACAGGCTATATACAGGCTATATACAGGCTATATACAGGCTATATACAGGCTATATACAGGCTAAATACAGGCTAAATACAGGCTATATACAGGCTATATACAGGCTAAATACAGGCTATATTCAGGCTATATACAGGCTAAATACAGGCTATATACAGGCTATATACAGGCTATATATATATATATAGTCCCCACCCCGTAGGAGTAGTCCCCACCCCGTTGGAGTAGTCCCCACCCCTTTGGAGTAGTCCCCACCCCTTTGGAGTAGTCCCCACCCCGTAGGAGTAGTCTCCACCCTGTTGGAGTAGTCCCCACCCCGTTGGAGTAGTCCCCACCCCGTAGTAGTAGTCCCCACCCCGTAGGAGTAGTCCCCACCCCGTTGGAGTAGTCCCCACCCCGTTGGACCCCGTTGGAGTAGTCCCCACCCCGTTGGAGTCGTCCCCACCCCGTTGGAGTAGTCCCCACCCCGTTGGAGTAGTCCCCACCCCGTTGGAGTAGTCCCCACCCCGTAGGAGTAGTCCCCACCCCGTTGGAGTAGTCCCCACCCCGTAGGAGTAGTCCCCACCCCGTTGGAGTAGTCCCCACTCCGTTGGACCCCGTTGGAGTAGTCCCCACCCCGTTGGAGTAGTCCCCACCCCGTAGGAGTAGTCCCCACCCCGTTGGAGTAGTCCCCACCCCGTAGGAGTAGTCCCCACCCCGTTGGAGTAGTCCCCACCCCGTTGGAGTAGTCTTTACCCCGTTGGAGTAGTCCCCACCCCGTTGGAGTAGTCCCCACCCCGTTGGAGTAGTCTCCACCCCGTTGGAGTAGTCCCCACCCCGTTGGAGTAGTCCCCACCCCGTTGGAGTAGTCCCCACCCCGTTGGAGTAGTCCCCACCCCGTTGGAGTAGTCTCCACCCTGTTGGAGTAGTCCCCACCCTGTTGGAGTAGTCCCCACCCCGTTGGAGTAGTCCCCACCCCGTTGGAGTAGTCCCCACCCCGTTGGAGTAGTCCCCACCCCGTTGGAGTAGTCCCCACCCCGTAGGAGTAGTCCCCACCCCGTTGGAGTAGTCCCCACCCCGTTGGAGTAGTCCCCACCCCGTTGGAGTAGTCCCCACCCCGTAGAGTAGTCCCCACCCCGTTGGAGTAGTCCCCACCCCGTAGGAGTAGTCCCCACCCCGTTGGAGTAGTCCCCACCCCATTGGAGTAGTCCCCACCCCGTAGGAGTAGTCCCCACCCCCTAGGAGTAGTCCCCACCCCGTTGGAGTAGTCCCCACCCCGTTGGAGTAGTCTCCACCCCGTTGGAGTAGTCCCCACCCCGTTGGAGTAGTCCCCACCCCGTTGGAGTAGTCCCCACCCCGTTGGAGTAGTCCCCACCCTGTTGGAGTAGTCCCCACCCCGTAGGACCCCGTAGGAGTAGTCCCCACCCCGTTGGACCCCGTAGGAGTAGTCCCCACCCCGTTGGACCCCGTTGGAGTAGTCCCCACCCCGTTGGAGTAGTCCCCACCCCGTAGGAGTAGTCCCCACCCCGTTGGAGTAGTCCCCACCCCGTTGGAGTAGTCCCCACCCCGTTGGAGTAGTCCCCACCCCATTGGAGTAGTCCCCACCCCGTAGGAGTAGTCCCCACCCCGTTGGAGTAGTCCCCACCCCGTTGGAGTAGTCCCCACCCCGTGACATTTCCACAACCGTGATGGAGCGTTAAGATAACCACTAGCGGAGATGAGAGAGGAAGAGGAAGGGGGGGGGGCAGGAGAAAGAGGGGGTGAGGGCGTTTCCAAATGGAGGGGAACAGAGAAGAAGCCGGGGATGAACGATGGAGGGGGGAAGAAAGAGCGAGAAAGAGAGGGGGAGGCAGAAGAGTGAGGGGTTTTGATGGGGGCTGGAGAGGTACATGAAGTTCAGATTCTCTGTCTTATCAGCTAGATGTGGAGAATCAGGTTGAAGACTGAGGAGGAGACCCACTTGAGCAGAAGAGAAAATTACACTGAAACAACGGGAGGTACCTTACACACACACACACACACACACACACACACACACACACACACACACACACACACACACACACACACACACACACACACACACACACACACACACACACACACACACACACACAGTGGAAGTGAGACAGGTACCTTTTGGCAAACTCCAAGCGGGATGTCATGTGCCTTTTACTGAGAAGTGGCTTCCGTCTGGCCACTCCATCTGGCCACGATAAAGCTCTGTCAGAGTGACCATCGGGTTCTTGGTCACCTCCCTGACCAAGGCACTTCTCCCCCGATTGCTCAATTTGGCCGGGTGGCCAGCTCTAGGAAGAGTCTTGGTGGTTCCAAACTTCATCCATTTAAGAATGATGGAGCCCACTGTGTTCTTGGGGACCATCAATGCAGCAGGCATTTGTTGGTACCCTTCCCCAGATCTGTGCCTCGACACAATAATGTCTCTGAGCTCTACAGACAATTCCTTCGACCTCATGGCTGTTTTTGCTCTGACATTTACTGTCAATTTCATTTACCACAGGTGGACTCCAATCAAGTTGTAGAAACATCTCAAAGATTATTAATGGAAACAGGATGCACCTGAGCTCAATTTTGAGTCTCATAGCAAAGGGTCTGAATACTTATGTAAATAAGGAATTTCAGTTTTTTTGCACTGGGACAGGTAACTGCTGGTGTTACTCTCAGCACTGGGACAGGTAACTGCTGGTGTTACTCTCAGCACTGGGACAGGTAAATGCTGGTGTTACTCTCAGCACTGAGTTGGCTCTCATCCCTGGATCTGGTCTGGTTGCCACCCTAGCCCTGGGGTGAGAATACGGACACACCAGCAGCTACAGTAGCTACAGGCAAACAAAGAGCATGAAAACATTCCTAAGCACCAAGCCACAGAGCAACAGAGCCACAGAACCACAGAACCAAAGAGCCGCAGAGCCACAGAGACAAAGAGCCACGGACACACAGAACCACAAGTCATTTATCACACGCCTACAGATTATAGAAATTTGCCTGCGACCAGTCGTATGGGTCAGACATTAACTCTAGCACCGCTAGTGGCTTTAACTAGGCATAACCCCAAATCTGGCAACCCGCGGCCGGCTCTGTTGTCTCACTTGGTAAGGCAGGGGACTCTGATTAATGAGCGAAGCGATTGGGAGTTGTGATGGGGAACTGTGATTTAGAGTTCCTGCCGGGGCCCGGGGCTGGCTCTGCCTTGACTATTATCTCCATCCGTCAGCCAGGTCATCAGAGCCAGTGGCGTTGTCACCCTGATAGAATGGAACCTTTCAGAGGGGATTGAGGACCACATCCTTCTCAAGTCCTTCTCTCTTCGTCTTTCTCTCCATCGAGTGTCTCTGTCTCCTGTTTCTCTCAAGTGTGTCCACAGGCCAGACGTGAACCACAGTCAAAGTGGGCGTTGGGACGGATTTGGTCCTGACTCATAACCACATATGATAATCCAACATCCATCATGTTGATAAAAACATGTAATATTTACCTCAGACAGGATGCTTTGATCAGCACACTTCCTTCTTCACCAGCAGACATCATTCTCTTTCATGAGAAACCAGGTTGGGTCTTTTGATATGGAAATGAAATGAGGGGTATCTCCGTATCCCTTCTACAGAGCACATACAGCGCATTCGGAAAGTATTCAGACCCTTTGACTTTTTCCACATTTTGTTACATTACAGCCTTATTCTAAAATTGATTCAATCACCCCCCTCATCAATCTACACACAATAACTCATAATGACAAAGCAAAAACAGGTTTTTAGAAATGTTTACAAATTTATAAAAATATAAAAACTGAAATACACATTAACATAAGTCTTCAAACCCCTTACTCAGTACTTTGAAGCACATTTGGCAGCGATTACAGCCTCGAGTCTTCTTGGGTATGACGCTACAAGCTTGGCAAACCTGTATTTGGGGAGTTTCTCCCATTCTTCTCTGCAGATCCTCTCAAGATCTGTTAGGTTGGATGGGGAGCGTCGCTGCACAGCTGTTTTCAGTTCTCTCCAGAGATGTTGGACCGGGTTAATGTCCGGGCTCTGACTGGGACACTCAAGGACATTCAGAGACTTGTCCCAAAGCAACTCCTGCTTAGTCATTGTCCTGTTGGAATGTGAACCTTCACCCCAGTCTGAGGTCCTGAGCGCTTTGGATTAGGTTTTCATCAAGGATCTCTCTGTACTTTTCTCTGTGCATCTTTCCCTCGATCCTGACTCGTCTCCCAGTCCCTGCCGATGAAAAACATCTCCACAGCATGATGCTGCCACCACCATGCTTCACTGAAGGGATGCTGCCACCACCATGCTTCACTGGAGGGATGCTGCCACCACCATGCTTCACTGAAGGGATGCTGCCAGGTTTCCCCCAGACATAACGCTTTAGCATTCAAGCTAAAGATTTCAATCTTGGTTTCATCAGGCCAGAGAATCTTGTTTCTCATGGTCTGAGAGCCTTTAGGTTCCTTTTGGCAAACTCCAAGCAAGTTGTCATTGATGAGCGGCTTCCGTCTGGCCACGACCATAAAGGCCTGATTGGTGGAGTGCTGCAGCGATGGTTGTCCTTCTGGGAGGTTCTCCCATCTTCACAGATAAACTCTGGAGATCTATCAGACTGACCATCGGGTTCTTGGTCACCTCCCTAACCAAGGCCCTTCTCCCCCGATTGCTCAGTTTGGCCGGGCGGCCAGCTCTAGGAAGAGTCTTGGTGGTCCAAACTTCTTCCATTTAAGAATGATGGAGACCACTGTGTTATTGGGGTCCTTCAATGCTGCAGGAATTTTTTGGTACACTTCCCCAGATCTGTGCCTCAACACAATCCTGTCTCTGAGCTCTTCGGACAATTCCTTCGACCTCATGGCTTTGTTTTTGCTCTGACATGCACTGTCAACTGTGGGACCTTATATAGAGAGGTATTTCTGTTTAAAAGTTGGTATAAATTTGCAAACATTTCAACAACAAAAAACTGTTTTCGCTTTGTAATAACAGGGTATTGTGTGTAGATTGATGAGGGGAAACATTGATTTAATCATTTTTAGAATAAGGCCTACCTGTCCCAGTGCTGATAGCAACACCAGCAGTTACCTGTCCCAGTGCTGAGAGTAACACCCGCAGTTACATGTCCCAGTGCTGAGAGTAACACCAGCAGTTACATGTCCCAGTGCTGAGAGTAACACCAGCAGTTACATGTCCCAGTGCTGAGAGTAACACCAGCAGTTACATGTCCCAGTGCTGAGAGTAACACCAGCAGTTACATGTCCCAGTGCTGAGAGTAACACCAGCAGTTACCATGTCCCAGTGCTGAGAGTAACACCAGCAGTTACATGTCCCAGTGCTGAGAGTAACACCAGCAGTTACCTGTTCCAGCGCTGAGAGTAACACCAGCAGTTACATGTCCCAGTGCTGAGAGTAACACCAGCAGTTACCTGTTCCAGTGCTGAGAGTAACACCACTCTCAGCACTGGGACAGCATCCCTCCAGTGAAACTAAATGTGGAAAAAGTCAAGGGGTCTGAATACTTTCTGAATGCACTGCAGTTCCATTATCACATACGTATGACACCTATTGGAAACCTACAGTGTCTCAAAACAACAACCTCTGTCTTTGATCTGTGCTCCTACAACAGCAGAAGGGGCATTAGTGGGGCTTAGAGACTTTTCGGCCGCACAAAATGTTGAGCACGAAGTACATCCGTGGGCTTTTCTGATTTTTCTAAACTAATTATACCCTTAGCCACCCAGGGCAAACTGAGATTAGACCTGGACTGGAGGATTAGAAATTAATGGGGAAATCCAGCCGACTGTAACAGTGAGACAGTGAGGTAGGGAGGGGAAAAGCAATTAGGAGAAACCATAGCCTGGTGTGGTAGACCCTAGGGGAGAAGCAGAGGAGAAGTCTGGTAGATGTTTTCACAGGAGTTACACTACACCCTGACCTGTCTTCCTCGGGGTTGTAGGTCATAGATCATCTCTCTTTATCCTCTTCTCCACCCTTCCTTCTCTTCTCAGGACTTTACCAGATCTGTCATGTGATTTGACATTTAGGCGTCACTGGGAGGGCCTCTATTGGCCCTCTAGTTTCTGGCTGTTCTGTCTCTCCTTACCCTCCAGGGTCTGAGGGTTCTTTGACAGACCTAGTGGTCCGTGATAGAGGGTAGAGATGTGGTGGGTTCATCAGGGGGCCAGAACAATATAAAGGGAGGAGGTGGGTAAGACACTCAAGCAATTAACTATACGCACACAAGGGCAGGCTGCCGGGAGGCAGGCATACCTTATACATCTAGAATAATGTATGGAGGGTACCTAGGTGAACCGTAAATATAGCGGTACTGAGGTGAACAGTAAATATAGCAGTACTGAGGTGAACAGTAAATATAGCAGTACTGAGGTGAACCGGGCGGTACTGAGGTGAACAGTAAATATAGCAGTACTGAGGTGAACAGTAAATATAGCAGTACTGAGGTGAACCTAAATATAGGGTACTGAGGTGAACCGTAAAGATAGCAGTACTGAGGTGAACCGTAAATATAGCAGTACTGAGGTGAACCGTAAATATAGCGGTACTGAGGTGAACAGAAAATATAGGGACTGAGGTGAACCGTAAATATAGGTACTGACAGGTGAACAAGTAAATATAGCAGTACTGAGGTGAACAGTAAATATAGAGGTACTGAGGTGAACTAGTAAATATAGAGGGTACTGAGGTGAACAGTAAATATAGCGGTACTGAGGTGAACAGTAAATATAGCAGTACTGAGGTGTGTAAATATAGCAGTACTGAGGTGAACAGTAAATATAGCAGTACTGAGGTGAACCGTAAATATAGCGGTACTGAGGTGAACAGTAAATATAGCAGTACTGAGGTGAACAGTAAATATAGCAGTACTGAGGTGAACCGTAAATATAGCGGTACTGAGGTGAACAGTAAATATAGCGGTACTGAGGTGAACCGTAAATATAGCAGTACTGAGGTGAACCGTAAATATAGCAGTACTGAGGTGAACCGTAAATATAGCGGTACTGAGGTGAACCGTAAATATAGCAGTACTGAGGTGAACCGTAAATATAGCGGTACTGAGGTGAACCGTAAATATAGCAGTACTGAGGTGAACCGTAAATATAGCGGTACTGAGGTGAACAGTAAAAATAGCGGTACTGAGGTGAACAGTAAATATAGCAGTACTGAGGTGAACAGTAAATATAGCAGTACTGAGGTGAACAGTAAATATAGCAGTACTGAGGTGAACAGTAAATATAGAGGTACTGAGGTGAACAGTAAATATAGAGGTACTGAGGTGAACAGTAAATATAGCGGTACTGAGGTGAACAGTAAATATAGCAGTACTGAGGTGAACAGTAAATATAGCAGTACCGAGGTGAACCGTAAATATAGCGGTACTGAGGTGAACAGTAAATATAGCAGTACCGAGGTGAACCGTAAATATAGCGGTACTGAGGTGAACAGTAAATATAGAGGTACTGAGGTGAACAGTAAATATAGCGGTACTGAGGTGAACCGTAAATATAGCAGTACTGAGGTGAACCGTAAATATAGAGGTACTGAGGTGAACAGTAAATATAGCAGTACTGAGGTGAACAGTAAATATAGCAGTACTGAGGTGAACAGTAAATATAGCAGTACTGAGGTGAACCGTAAATATAGCGGTACTGAGGTGAACAGTAAATATAGCGGTACTGAGGTGAACCGTAAATATAGCAGTACTGAGGTGAACAGTAAATATAGCAGTACTGAGGTGAACAGTAAATATAGCGGTACTGAGGTGAACCGTAAATATAGCAGTACTGAGGTGAACCGTAAATATAGCGGTACTGAGGTGAACCGTAAATATAGCAGTACTGAGGTGAACCGTAAATATAGCAGTACTGAGGTGAACCGTAAATATAGCGGTACTGAGGTGAACAGTAAATATAGCAGTACTGAGGTGAACCGTAAATATAGCGGTACTGAGGTGAACCGTAAATATAGCTGTACTGAGGTGAACAGTAAATATAGCAGTACTGAGGTGAACAGTAAATATAGCAGTACTGAGGTGAACAGTAAATATAGCAGTACTGAGGTGAACAGTAAATATAGCAGTACTGAGGTGAACAGTAAATATAGCAGTACTGAGGTGAACAGTAAATATAGCGGTACTGAGGTGAACAGTAAATATAGCGGTACTGAGGTGAACATTAAATATAGCGGTACTGAGGTGAACAGTAAATATAGCAGTACTGAGGTGAACAGTAATTATAGCAGTACTGAGGTGAACCGTAAATATAGCAGTACTGAGGTGAACAGTAAATATAGCAGTACCGAGGTGAACCGTAAATATAGCGGTACTGAGGTGAACCGTAAATATAGCGGTACTGAGGTGAACATTAAAAATAAATAAATAATAAATAAATAAATAAAAACACTAAGGTGCATTGCCAGCCCTAGACAGACCATGTTAGCCGAATATTACTGTATAAGAGAGAAGTCAGAATAGTCCTAGACAGACCATGTTAGCCTATTCATATGGAGTCAGAATAGTCCTAGACAGACCATGTTAGCCTATTCATATAGAGTCAGAATAGTCCTAGACAGACCATGTTAGCCTATTCATATAGAGTCAGAATAGTCCTAGACACACCATGTTAGCCTATTCATATAGAGTCAGAATAGCACTAGACGGACCAGATCTCGTTTCACACACGATTAGAGCGGATTCACTCTCCCCCTCTGCCCTCTTTTAAGTCCAAATAAACACACACACACACACACACACACACACACACACACACACACACACACACACAGAGGTTGCCACAGGGCCAGATCATTCCAGACATGATGATGATGCGACATACGGTATGCGGTCTGGTCATGAACCCCATATTGCCAGAGAGCTTCTCCGACCAATTACCTACACAGCACCAGCTCGCCGATGCGTCAAAGATACTGCCTCGCTGTGTACCTAGACTAGTCTAGGTGTATGTGTATTAGACATGCTGTGCACCCAGCCACAACAGGCCCATTAAACATAGTGAAAGCAGTAGGGTGCTAATGATATGAAATAGATTAGTTACACAACTAGTAAATAATATACTTTATTTTTTATTTTTTTACCTTTATTTAACCAGGCAAGTCAGTTAAGAACATATTCTTATTTTCAATGACGGCCTGGGAACAGTGAGTTAACTGCCTGTTCAGGGGCAGAACGACAGATTTGTACCTTGTCAGCTCAGGGGTTTGAACTCGCAACCTTCCGGTTACTAGTCCAACACTCTAACCTCTAGGCTACGCTGCCGCCAGTATTCACCAATAATCGTCAGACACTGCGTAATATTACTCTGCTGTGTTCACTTTCCTCATTAAACCATCACACACTCCACACATTAACAATGAGTGCATTTAAATCCAGAGTATTGTTCAGCTCATTGGTATTGGACTGGGTACTCCATCTTACCTGGACACATTGTTAGAAACCCCAGCCACCTAGCTAGCCTGACTGATGGGCAGCATGGAGAGACCTCCGGGGATTAGGACAGGGCTGAGAGAGCACACACAGGACGCTGGTAATGAGAAACATAACTTGGCATTGGGGCCGTAAGGCTTTTTGCATCATTCATGGCTCTTAGCTATGGATGGCTTATTGGCACTTGTGTGATCGGTGGGTCTGTGAACACAGATCCTGTTTCACCCGACAGCCTCCAGAGTTATCAGCCTGGCCTGCTGGTTCTATAGGGCAAAGGGAGCCCCTTCAGAGAGAAGGGGACAATTGGGGAGTATGTTGAGCAGCCAATTGGCGAGTATGTTGAGGATCCAATAGTTGAGCATTATGAGGAGCCAATAGGGGAGCATGGTGAGGATCCAATAGCTGAGCATGGTGAGGAGCCAATAGGGGAGCATTGTGAGGAGCCAATAAAGGAGCATGGCGAGGAGCCAATAGGGGAGCATGGTGAGCAACCAATAAGGGAGCATGGTGAGGAGCCAATAGGGGAGCATTGTGAGGAGCCAATAAAGAAGCATGGCGAGGAGCCAATAGGGGAGCATGGTGAGCAACCAATAAGGGAGCATGGTGAGGAGCCAATAAGGGAGCATGGTGAGGAGCCAATAGGGGAGCATGGTGAAGAGCCAATACGTGAGCATGATGAGGAGCCAATAGTTGAGCATGGTGAGGAGCCAATAGGTGAGCATGGTGAGGAGCCAATAGGGGAGAATGGTGAGGAGCCAATAGGGGAGCATGGTGAAAAGCCAATAGGGGAGCATGGTGAGGAGCCAATAGGGGTGCATGGTGAGGAGCCAATAGGGGAGCATGGTGAGGAGCCAATAGGGGAGCATGGTGAGGAGCCAATAGGGGAGCATGGTGAGGAGCCAATAGGGGAGCATGGTGAAAAGCCAATAGGGGAGCATGGTGAGGAGCCAATAGGGGTGCATGGTGAGGAGCCAATAGGGGAGCATGGTGAGGAGCCAATAGGGGAGCATGGTGAGGAGCCAATAGGGGAGCATGGTGAGGAACGAGGTGGGGATGAACAGTGCTAAGGGGATGATGAGTAACATAACAAAATGTCACTACAATTGACTTCACTCAGGAACTGTCAAAGGATAAACATGTTTCTAGAGACAGGTAGGATGTTTGTATTCATACATCAGGCTATGTAATAAATATCGGCAATGATTTTGACATGCAAGCTCCAAGAAAGCAGTAAACAGAATACTGCTTCCTTTATTCTACTGCTCTGAACTTATCATCTCTCTACTTCTCCCTCTCTTTCCTATAGTCCATCACCCCCGTCTCTCTGAATAGCCCTACAGGTCTAAATACATTATACTGTATAGTGTATACACAAATATGTTGACACGTCTTCAAATGAGTGGATTCAGTTATTTCAGTCACAGCCGTTGTTGATAGGTATATAAAATCGAGCAAACAGCCATACAATCTCCATAGACCAACATTGGCAGTAGAACGGCCTTACTGAAGAGCTCAGGGACATTCAACATTGCACCGTCATAGGATGTCACCTTTCCAACAATCAATTTGTCAAATTTCTGCCCTGCTAAAGCTGTAAGGGCTGTTATTGTGAAGTGAAAACATCTAGGAGCAACAACGGCTCTTTTTTGTCCTCTGTTGCCAAGTTCCAAACTGCCTCTGGAAGCAAAGTCAGCACAATAATTGTTCATCGGGAGCTTCATGAAGTGGGTTTCCATGGCCGAGCAGCCGCACACAAGCCTAGGATCACCATGCGCAATGCCAAGCGTTGGCTGGAGTGGTGTAAGGTTTGCAGGAATTAGACTCTGTAGCAGTGGAAATGCGTTCTCTGGAGTGATGAATCACGCTCCACCATCTGGCAGTCCAACGGGCAAATCTGGGTTTATCGGATACCAGGAGAGCGCTACCTGCCGCGATGCATAGTGCCAACTGTAATGTTTGGTGGAGGAGGAATAATGGTCTATGGCTGTTTTTAATGGTTCGGGCCCCTTAGTTCTAGTTAAGGGAAATCTTAACGCTACAGAATACAATGACATTCTAGACGATTCTGTGCTTCCACCTTTGTGGCAACAGTTTGGGGAAGGCCCTTTCCTGTTTCAGCATGACAATGCCCCCGTGCACAAAGCGAGGTCCATACAGAAATGGTTTGTCAAGATCGGTGTGGAAGAACTTGACTGGCCTGCACAGAGCCCTGACCTCAACCTCGTCAAACACCTTTTGGATTAATTGGAACGCCAGCCCCAATCTCCCAACATCAGTGCCCGACCTCTCTAATGCTCTTATGGCTGAATGGAAGCAAGTCCCGGCAGCAATGTTCCAACATCTAGTGGAAAGCCTTCCCAGAAGAGTAGATGATGTTACAGCAGCAAAGGGAGGGACCAAGTCCATATTAATGCCCATGATTTTGGAAAGAGATGCTCGACAAGCAGGTTCCACATATTTTTGGCCATGTAGTAAAGCCCAATGTTCACGCTGTGAACATTAAATACCGGGGTTGATTTAGCAATAAGGCATGAGAACACAGGGATTATCATGTGAACAACTCCTGAATAAGAAAGGTTCATCATTAACACCCGTTTTTTTTTTTTCACGGCTCTGAGCGTTTGAAGTATTCTAATATTAGATATTGTCATGGAGCAAGTAATAACAGCCATCGCCGTCTCTCGCCGGCAGAGCTCCTGATACAAACGGAGCCGTTGAGCAGAGAGGACTGGAACAGGGCTGCTAGATGTGGCGGCGGAGGATCCAATAGCACACATAATACGGCAGCATTAAATGTGCAGGGCTATTAAACATCCCGCTGGCACGACTCTCAATATGTTCAACCCCATCCGTCACCGAGCCACAAGACATAAGAGATCGACCCCAGTGTTTGTTTTACTCAGAGAGAACAAAAAAAGAGGAAAAGGCTTTCCATTTCTAACCCCAGTGTTAGCTTGTATTAATATAATACTGATGTCAAAGCAAGAAGAAGACGGAAAGGTGGCAACCTATAGTGTTGAGTCAACAGAGAACTAGTTTTCTTAAAGAGACAGGCAGTCATTATTAACCCGACTATAGGTGTATATCAGTGGAGGCTGGTGGATAACCACGTTTGACTCAGTTCTAATTATTCCATTCCAGCCATTACATTTACATTACATTTATTCCACGCTCTTTCCAGCCATGCATACACCTTATGAGCCCGTCCTCCTATCATTCCTCCCACCAGCCTCCACTGGTGTATATTGAGTTTCAAGTTTTAATGTCACATCCACAAGTACAGTGAAATGCCTTTCTTGTCAACTCAAAACCCAACAATGTAATGATCAATAACAACATAATACTAGAACAAATACACACGAGAAATAAGAAGGAATATGAAGAACACAATAAGGAAGTAAGTAAGAATACTATATACAGGTTCAGTTCCCAATACCATATTTACAATATACAGGGATACTGGAGTGATGGAGGTAGATATGTATAGGGGGAAGGTGACTATATACAGGGTCAGTACCATATTAACAATGTACAGGGATACTAGAGTGATAGAGGTAGATATGTATAGGGGGAAGGTGACTATATACAGGTTCAGTTCCAATACCATATTAACAACATACAGGGATACTGGCGTGATGGAGGTAGATATGTATAGGGGGAGGTGACTAGGCAACAGGATACAAGATAAACAGAGTACCAGCAGGTTGTATGTGAGTGGGTGTGTGTGTGTATACAGTTAGTATAAAGGTACAGTGCCTTGCAGAAGTATTCATCCCCCTTTTTGTTGCATTACAGCCTGTCATTTAAATGGATTGTTATTTGGATTTCATGTCATGGACACACACAAAATAGTCTAAATAAGTGATGTGAAATTAAAACAATTACTTGTCTAAAAAACAGGAAATGGTGTGTGTATATGTATTCACCCCCTTTGCTATGAAGCCCCTAAATAAGATCTGGTGCAACCAATTACCTTCACAAGTCACATAATTAGTTTTAAAAAAGTTCACCTGTGTGCAATCTAATTGTCACATGATCTGTCACCTGATCTCAGTATATATACACCTGTTCTGAAAGGCCCCAGAGTCTGCAACACCACTAAGCAATGGGCACCACCATGCAAGCGGCACCATGAAGACCAAGGAGCTCTTCAAACAGGTCAGGGACAAAGATGTGGAGAAGTATAGATCAGGGATTTGGGTTATAAAAAAATATCAGAAACTTTGAACATCCCACGAAGCACCATTAAATCCATTATTAAAAAATGGAAAGAATATGGCACAACAACAAACCTGCTAAGAGAGGGCCGGCCCCAAAACTCACGGACCAGGCAAGGAGGGTATTAATCAGAGAGGCAACAAAGAGACCAAAGATAACCCTGAAGGAGCTGCAAAGCTCCACAGCGGAGATTGGAGTATCTGTCCATAGGACCACTTTAAGTCATACACTCCACAGACCTGGGCTTTACGGAAGTGTGGCCAGAAAAAAAGCAATTGCTTAAAGGAAAAATAAGCAAACACGTTTGGTGTTCGCCAAAAGGCATATGGAAGAAAGTACTCTGGTCAGATGAGACTAAAGTTGAGCTTTTTACCCATCAAGGAAAATTAAATGTATGGTGCAAACCCAACACCTCTCATCACCCTGAGATCACCATCCCCAGAGTGAAGCATGGTGGTGGCAGCATCATACTGTTGGGATGTTTTTCATCGGCAGGGACTGGGAAACTGGTCAGAATTGAAGGAATGATGGATGGCACTAAATACATTCTTGAGGGAAACCTGTTTCAGTCTTCCCGAGATTTGAGACTGGGACAGAGGTTCACCTTCCAGCATGACAATGACCCTAAGCATACTGCTAAAGCAACACTCAAGTGATTTAAGGGGAAACATTTAAATGTCTTTGAATGGCCTAGTCAAGCCTTAATTCAATTGAGAATCTGTGGTATGACTTAAAGATTGCTGTAAACAAGCAAAACTTTTTATTTATTTATTTATTTAGCCTTTATTTAACCAGGTAGGCAAGTTGAGAACAAGTTCTCATTTACAATTGCGACCTGGCCAAGATAAAGCAAAGCAGTTTGACACATACAATGACACAGAGTTACACATGGAGTAAAACAAACATACAGTCAATAATACAGTAGAAACAAGTCTGTATACAATATGAGCAAATGAGGTGAGATAAGCGAGGTAAAGGCAAAAAAAGGCCATGGTGGCAAAGTAAATACAATATAGCAAGTAAAACACTGGAATGGTGGATTTGCAGTGGAAGAATGTGCAAAGTAGAAATAAAAATAATGGGGTGCAAAAGAGCAAAACAAATAAAAACAATAATAATAATAAATAAATACAGTAGGGAAAGAGGTAGTTGTTTGGGCTAAATTATAGGTGGGCTATGTACAGGTGCAGTAATCTGTGATCTGCTCTGACAGCTGGTGTTTAAAGCTAGTGAGGGAGATAAGTGTTTCCAGTTTCAGAGATTTTTGTAGTTCGTTCCAGTCTTTGGCAGCAGAGAACTGGAAGGAGAGGTGGCCAAAGAAAGAATTGGTTTTGGGGGTGACCAGAGAGATATACCTGCTGGAGCGTGTACTACAGGTGGGTGATGCTATGGTGAGCAGAGAGCTGAGATAAGGGGGGACTTTACCAAGCACGGTCTTGTAGATGACATGGAGCCAGTGGGTTTGGCGACGAGTATGAAGCGAGGGCCAGCCAACAAGTGCGTACAGGTCGCAATGATGGGTAGTATATGGAGCTTTGGTGGCAAAACAAATGGCACTGTGATAGACTGCATCCAATTTGTTGAGTAGGGTATTGGAGGCTATTTTGTAAATTACATCGCCGAAGTCGAGGATTGGTAGGATGGTCAGTTTTACAAGGGTATGTTTGGTAGCATGAGTGAAGGATGCTTTGTTGCAAAATAGGAAGCCAATTCTAGATTTAACTTTGGATTGGAGATGTTTGATGTGGGTCTGAAAGGAGAGTTTACAGTCAATCCAGACACCTAGATATTTGTCGTTGTCCACGTATTCAGAGCCGTCCAGAGTAGTGATGTTGGACAGGCGGGCAGGTGAAGGCAGCGATCGGTTGAAGAGCATGCATTTAGTTGAACTTGTATTTAAGAGCAATTGGAGGCCATGGAAGGAGAGTTGTATGGCATTGAAGCTTGCCTGGAGGGTTGTTAACGCAGTGTCCAAAGAAGGGCCAGAAGTATACAGAATGGTGTCGCCTGCGTAGAAGTGGATCAGAGACTCACCAGCAGCAAGAGTGACATCATTGTTGTTTACAGAGAAGAGAGTCTGTCCAAGAATTGAACCCTGTGGCACCCCCATAGAGACTGCCAGATGTCCGGACAGCAGACCCTCCGATTTGACACACTGAACTCTATCAGGGAAGTAGTTGGTGAACCAGGCAAGGCAATCATTTGAGAAACCAAGGCTGTCGAGTCTGCCGATGAGGATGTGGTGATTGACAGAGTCGAAAGCCTTGGCCAGATCAATGAATACGGCTGCACAGTATTGTTTCTTATCGATGGCAGTTAAAATATCGTTTAGGACCTTGAGCGTGGCTGAGGTGCACCCATGACCAGCTCTGAAACCAGATTGCATTGCGGAGAAGGTATGGTGGGATTCGAAATGGTCGGTAATCTGTTTGTTGACTTGGGTTTCGAAGACCTTAGAAAGGCAGGGTAGGATAGATATAGGTCTGTAGCAGTTTGGGTCAAGAGTGTCCCCCCCTTTGAAGAGGGGGATGACCCCAGCTGCTTCCCAATCTTTGGGAATCTCAGACGACACGAAAGAGAGGTTGAACAGGCTAGTAATAGGGGTGGCAAAAATTTCAGCAGAAATTTTAGAAAGAAAGGGTCCAGATTGTCTCGACCGGCTGATTTGTAGGGGTCCAGATTTTGCAGCTTCTTCAGAACATCAGCTGACTGGATTTGGGAGAAGGAGAAATGGGGAAGGCTTGGGCGAGTTGCTGTGGGGGGTGCAGTGCTGTTGACCGGGGTAGGAGTAGCCAGGTGGAAAGCCTGGCCAGCCATAGAAAAATGCTTATTGAAATTCTCGATTATAGTGGATTTATCAGTGGTGACAGTGTTTCCTATGTTCAGTGCCGTGGGCAGCTGGGAGGAGGTGTTCTTATTCTCCATGGACTTTACAGTGTCCCAGAACTTTTTGAGTTAGTGTTGCAGGAAGCAAATTTCTGCTTGAAAAAGCTAGCCTTGGTTTTTCTAACTGCCTGTGTATAATGGTTTCTAGCTTCCCTGAAAAGTTGCATATCACGGGGGCTGTTCGATGCTAATGTAGAACACCATAGGATGTTTTTGTGTTGGTTAAGGGCAGTCAGGTCTGGGGAGAACCAAGTGCTATATCTGTTCCTGGTTCTACATTTCTTGAATGGGGCATGCTTATTTAAGATGGTTAGGAAGACATTTAAAAAAAATAACCAGGCATCCTGTACTGACGAGATGAGATCAATATCCTTCCAGGATACCCCGGCCAGGTAGATTAGAAAGGCCTGCTCGCTGAAGTGTTTCAGGGAGCGTTTGACAGTGATGAGTGGAGGTCGTTTGACCGCTGACCCATTACGGATGCAGGCAATGAGGCAGTGATCGCTGAGTTCTTGGTTGAAGACAGCAGAGGTGTATTTAGAGGGCAAGTTGGTAAGGATGAAATCTATGAAGGTGCCCGTGTTTACGGCTTTGGTGAGGTACCTGGTCGGTTCATTGATAATTTGTGTGAGATTGAGGGCATCAAACTTAGATTGTGGGATGGCTGGGGTGTTAAGCATGTTCCAGTTTAGGTCCCCTGGCAGCACGTGCTCTGAAGATAGATGGGGGGAAATCAGTTCACATATGGTGTCCAGAGCACAGCTGGGGGCAGAGGGTGGTCTATAGCAGGCGGCAACGGTGAGAGACTTTTTAGAGAGGTTGATTTTTAAAAGTAGAACTTCAAATTGTTTGGGTACAGACCTGGATAGTAGGACAGAACTCTGCAGGCTATCTTTGCAGTAGATTGCAACACCGCCCCCTTTGGCAGTTCTATCTTGCCTGAAAATGTTGTAGTTTGGGATGAAATTTTCAGAATTCCTAAGCCAGGAGTCAGACACAGCTAGAACATCCGGGTTGGCAGAGTGTGCTAAAGCAGTGAATAAAACAAACTTAGGGAGGAGGCTTCTAATGTTAACATGCATGAAACCAAGGCTATTACGGTTACAGAAGTCATCAAAAGAGAGTGCCTGGGGAATAGGAGTGGAGCGAGGCACTGCAGGGCCTGGATTCACCTCTACATCACCAGAGGAAAAGAGGAGGAGTAGGATAAGGGTACGGCTAAAAGCAATAAGAATTGGTCGTCTAGAACGTCTGGAACAGAGAGTAAAAGGAGGTTTCTGGGGGCGATAAAATAACTTCAAGGTATAATGTACAGACAAAGGTATGGTAGGATGTGAAAACATTGGAGGTAAACCTAGGTATTGAGTGATGATGAGAGAGATATTGTCTCTAGAAACATCATTGAAACCAGGAGATGTCATCGCATGTGTGGGTGGTGGAACTAATAGGTTGGATAAGGTATCGTGAGCAGGACTAGAGGCTCTACAGTGAAATAAGCCAATAAACACTAACCAGAACAGCAATGGACAAGGCATATTGACATTAAGGAAAGACATGCTTCGTCGAGTGATCAACAGGGTCCAGTGAGTAGTGAGGTGACTGATGGAACTCTTCAGCTGGCTAGCTCCGGAATAATTATATGTTTGCTCCGGAATCAACGTAAGCCGACAGTCACACAGATGGCAGCTAGCTAGCTGCGAGATCCTGGTATAAATGTCCAGAAGTTGCGGTTGAAATCCGGGGACAAGGAGAGAAAAATAGGTCCGGTATGTTCCGGTCCGAGCCGCGCCGTACAAAACTGGCGATAGATTTTTGAGCTAAAGGAGAGCTGATGACCACAAACCGTGGTTTGCTGAATACTAACGATTAGCCAGTATTACCTTCTGGATAGGTTCTGGTTAGCTTCTGGCTAGCTTTTGGTTAGCTTCAGGCTAGCTTCTGTCTAGCTTCTGGCTAGCTTCAGGCTAGCTTCTGGTTAGCTTCAGGCTAGCTTCTGTCTAGCTTCTGGCTAGCTTCAAGCTAGCTTCAGGCTAGCTTCTGGTTAGCTTCTGTCTAGCTTCTGTCTAGCTTCTGTCTAGCTTCAGGCTAGCTTCTGTCTAGCTTCTGTCGAGTTTCTGGTTAGCTTCTATGGAGGATTACAGATTTGAGGTAAATAATACTTTCTTTAAAAATATATATAAATTGGTGAGGCGGGTTGCAGGAGAGTGTTTTGAAGATGAGTTTATGGAAAAGAAAAAAAGATATATAAAAAGTTGTGCGAAGAAAGTTGTAAATATATATATATATATATATATATATATATATATGGGACACGACAAGATGAGGACAAAAGACGTCTGACTGCCATGCCATCTTGGTGACAATATAGATAATGGATAGGCTGAACATGTCAAGAGATGACTTCTGATTGGTCTGCCATGTAGCACGTTTCTGTCTATAACATGAGCTGGTCAGTATGTGTAGGTAATCCTGTCTAACACAACTTTTTTTTAAAAGATATCACATAGTAGAATTGCAAAAATGTTGCTCTCCAATTTCTGGAGGACCGAGTTTTGAAATCAGTGGAACGCACGGTAGAATTAGAGTATGATAACTAAGGAGATGGAGAAAATTCTGCAGTTTGATTGCAAATATGAAGACAGAGTCAAAAAGAGAACACACGCTGTTGTATAAAACACCTGTCTCCGGATTACATCTTCAAACTAAGGCAATCATGGCATCCGTGACAGAGAGGGAGAAGTGTCCATCCATGTAAACAGGTAAGATAGCTTGGTAAATTTTCAGATTTGACACATTTCAAATTTCGTCAAAGTCATTTTCAATTCAAGTTAAAGCGTACTGTTAGTTAGCTAGCTAACATTAGGCTGGCTGGCTCGCTAGCTAACGTTACGTGTATGATTTGTGTTGGGATATTATTCTTATCTCAGAGCCATTTGTATTGCTAATTATATACTAATGTTAGCTAGCTAGCTAACATTGAAGCTGGTTGGTTATCTACCTGCAGATTCATGCAGGGCAGAAACGTTATGAGTTGGGATTATGGTTCATTGTTTAGCTAGCAGGCTACATGTCTAAGCAAAAGACTCCACTTTGCAAGTAACCATTTTAATAGAATGTTCATGATGTCACTGCAACAACTGACAATAGACGTAGCTGGTAAATTGACTCTGGCTATCGACATATACTGTACATACTACCTCAATAAGCCTGACTAAAAAGTGTCTGTATATAGCCTTGCTACTCTCTTTTCAAATGTCCTTTTACTGTTGTTTTATTTCTTTACTTACCTACACACACACACACACACACACACACACACACACACACACACACACACACACACACACACACACACACACACACACACACACACACACACACACACACACACACACACACACACACACACACACACACACACACACACACACACACACACACCATTGGTTAGGGCCTGTAAGTAAGCATTTCACTGTAAGGTTGTATTCGGTGCACGTGACATATAAACTTTGATTTGATTTGATTCCTCCGATGTCAGTGTGCCGGAGCACAGTATAACTGACGAATACTCAACACCCGTTAAATATGGCCGGTGTCAGTAAGCATTGGGAAAAAAGCAGAATGAATTTTTTGCCAGTGGCACAATTTCAGTCACCAACGCTCTGGATAACATAAAAACAGCCTAACCAGCTCTGCTAGGGCGAGTAAAATAGTCCGAGTGAGCTGGTCTCTCATTTGTGTCTGGAAGTAGCTAGCAAGCTAGCCAGCGTTAGCCAGTAAGCTTAGGTGCTTGACTGCTGTTGTTAGGTCAGAATGCTCGGATCAACCCTACTCATTGGCTTGAGCATCCAGTGTGCACTCTGAACACACCGAGAGCAAAACACTTAGAATTTATGAACGGACAATCTGACAACGCTCTGAGTGTACGAACGCCCAGAGCGCACTCTGAGTACACTCTGGCATTCCAGATTGAATTTCCGAACACACCCGTAGTATAAACCAGCATTTAGCCCTGAAGTCTTTGGTTGTTTAGCACATGGCCTCACATGTTAATCCCTAAAGAGATGAGTGAGGCAAAAGCTTTAAAAGGGTGTGAACAATGCTGATTGGGTGTAGACAAAGAAGATCTCCCCAGTAGGTACCAAAATATTCAAGGGCATTTTTTTCAAATGTAAGGTAAGTTTATCAACTTTCAAAGCAGAATGACTTTCCCATTGTTCCTCAACTGCAGTGTCTGATATGCCATGTTTTATCTCTGAGCCATGTTATAGCTCTACATTTTATCCAATGTAAAAAACACCACCTCTACCTCCCTTATCTCTCACTTTCTCTCAATGTTGTTCCATAAGACCAAATCTAGCCGATCGATCACGTCACTACTTGCACATCATCATCATCTGCTATTTATCATTCCAGTGTTAATATGCTAAACTGTAATTACTTGGCTACTATGGCCTATTTATTGCCTTACCTCCTCATGCCATTTGCACACACTGTATATAGACTTTATTTTCTTTCTATTGTGTTATTGACTGTACGCTTGTTTACTCCATGTGTAACTCTGTGTTGCTGTTGTGTCGCACTGCTCTGCTATATCTTGGCCAGGTCGCAGTTGCAAATGAGAACTTGTTTTCAACTAGCCTACCTGGTTAAATAAAGGTGTTTTCAACTAGCCTACCTGGTTAAATAAAGGTGTTTTCAACTAGCCTACCTGGTTAAATAAAGGTGTTTTCAACTAGCCTACCGGGTTAAATAAAGGTGTTCTCAACTAGCCTACCTGGTTAAATAAAGGTGTTCTCAACTAGCCTACCTGGTTAAATAAAGGTGTTTTCAACTAGCCTACCTGGTTAAATAAAGGTGTTTTCAACTAGCCTACCTGGTTAAATAAAGGTGTTCTCAACTAGCCTACCTGGTTAAATAAAGGTGTTTTCAACTAGCCTACCTGGTTAAATAAAGGTGTTTTCAACTAGCCTACCTGGTTAAATAAAGGTGTTTTCAACTAGCCTACCTGGTTAAATAAAGGTGTTTTCAACTAGCCTACCGGGTTAAATAAAGGTGTTCTCAACTAGCCTACCTGGTTAAATAAAGGTGTTTTCAACTAGCCTACCTGGTTAAATAAAGGTGTTTTCAACTAGCCTACCTGGTTAAATAAAGGTGTTTTCAACTAGCCTACCTGGTTAAATAAAGGTGTTTTCAACTAGCCTACCGGGTTAAATAAAGGTGTTCTCAACTAGCCTACCTGGTTAAATAAAGGTGTTCTCAACTAGCCTACCGGGTTAAATAAAGGTGTTCTCAACTAGCCTACCTGGTTAAATAAAGGTGTTCTCAACTAGCCTACCTGGTTAAATAAAGGTGTTCTCAACTAGCCTACCTGGTTAAATAAAGGTGTTCTCAACTAGCCTACCTGGTTAAATAAAGGTGTTCTCAACTAGCCTACCTGGTTAAATAAAGGTGTTCTCAACTAGCCTACCTGGTTAAATAAAGGTGAAATAAAAACATATGACCTGAGAAGAACAATATCGGCATGCCAAGCAAAGCCAAAATGCTGTGATAACGTACTAGGCCTACTGCACAAACCTAAATCCTACACAACTGTTTTATTAGGTTGGTTCATGTTACATGAATTAAGTCATGTAATAAATACAAAAGTCTGAGCAAGAGATCTCAGCTTGCATTTTGCCTCTGAAAGTTTGGTGACCACTGCTGTGGATACAGGAGCCCTGTTCCGATACTTGAATTGAATTCCTTCTTTCTTTCTTTCTTTCTTTCTTTTTTCCTTCCTTCCTTCCTTCCTTCCTTCCTTCCTTCCTTCCTTCCTTCCTTCCTTCCTTCCTTCCTTCCTTCCTTCCCTGCCCAGGAAAGGGATGAATTGGATTCCTCAAGGAAGGGATGCATTTCAAAGGTATTCCACCAGGGCCCAGAAGTATCCCTTAGGCACTTGGCAGTGCAGCTATTACTGTAACACCAGTCTAAGGAGACCCTCCTTATGTGTCACAGTTCAGGGTTCCACACTCCATCGGCACGGACTTTTAAGGGCTTTGTGAATGTCACTGCTCAGTCAGGGAGAGAGAGAGAGACTCAGGCCTGTACTCCAAAGGCGGATCACAGGGAGGCTGGATCGATAAAGGAAGCCAAGGCCTCCATTTCACTGATCTCCAGATAATTGTAACATGCCACATGGAGGGAGGGAGAGAGCGATGGAGGGAGGGAAGGAGGCAGGGTAAAAAAGGCGCGACTCTCATCAAACCAGCCCAAATAAAGCACGTCCGACTGACCCCCCACCCCAAAGCACACCCTTAAGCTAATACACCATTTCCTTGGGCTGATCAGCTGAGGGATAATGCTCGTGGTAATTATGAGGATGAAACTAATATGGCCGCCTGGCCAGGGGCTCCATCTGTACTCATGGAGACTGAAGCACGATGCTGGACAGAATGAATCGCAGAGGAAAACATCAAGCAAAAGAGTGGACAACTTCTTGTTGCCAAGAAGAAGACTCCACGGGACAGCATACTGGACACACATTAGCACGCATAAACACACACATATAAATGTATGGATTAATGTACAGACACAACACACACACACACATGCACCAAATGTTCTTTAAAGTCCTTTTCTCCTCCCTCAGATATTCTGTCTGGCGGTACCCTCTCTTTCTCTCTTGCACTTCCCTCTAATTTCCTCACTTATCTCTCCCTTTCCCTCCTTCACCATCTCCCTCTCCCTATTTATTATTATTATTATTATTATTATTCACTTCTCCCAAGATGGCATAGCAGTCAGACGTTCTTTGTCCTCGTCTTGTCGTGTCCTGCCGAAATTGTTGCCACCCCTATTACTAGCTTGTTCAACCTCTCTTTTGTATTGTCTGAGATTCCCAAAGATTGGAAAGCTGCCGCGGTCATCCCCCTCTTCAAAGGGGGTGACACTCTAGACCCAAACTGCTGTAGACCTATATCTATCCTGTCCTGCCTTTCTAAAGTCTTCGAAAGCCAAGTCAGCAAACAGATTGCCGACCATTTCGAATCCCACCATACCTTTTCCACTTTGCAATCTGGTTTCAGAGCTGGTCATGGGTGCACCTCAGCCACGCTCAAGGTCCTAAACGATATTTTAACCGCCATCGATAAGAAACAATACTGTGCAACCGTATTCATTGACCTGGCCAAGCATTTTGACTCTGTCAATCACCACACCCTCATCGGCAGACTTGACAGCCTTGGTTTCTCAAATGATTGCCTCGCCTGGTTCACCAACTACTTCTCTGATAGAGTTCAGTGTGTCAAATCGGAGGGTCTTTTGTCCGGGCCTCTGGCAGTCTCTATGGGGGTGCCACAGGGTTCAATTCTTGGACTGACTCTCTTCTCTGTAAACATCAATGATGTCGCTCTTGCTGCTGGTGAGTCTCTGATCCACCTCTACGCAGACGACACCATTCTGTATACTTCTGGCCCCTCTTTGGACACTGTGTTAACAACCCTCCAAGCGAGCTTCAATGCCATACAACTCTCCTTCCGTGGCCTCCAATTGCTCTAAAATACAAGTAAAACTAAATGCATGCTCTTCAACCGTTCGCTGCCTGCACCTGCCCGCCTGTCCAACATCACTACTCTGCCTAACGCTTCATCTGTGTGTGTGTTTGTGTGTGTGTATGCATGCGTATTTCTGTGTGAAGATGTAAGGGGGACAGAGGTGGTCTCACATACCGTTCCTACCCTACAGTTAACGCTGACCCAGACTGACCTCTGCACAGTTTGAGCCTGAGCCTTTTCCAGTGACATCGCTACTTCGCACACCACAGACGTTTGAATAGACACACACGTATGCACACACACCCACATATCAAAAGAGACACAGATGCTAAGACATACATGCTCATAACTTGTTTCCTGTCTCTCGTAACTCGTTTCCTATCACTTGTCACTTGTTTCCTGTCTCTCGTAACTCGTTTCCTATCACTTGTCACTTGTTTCCTGTCTCTCGTAACTCGTTTCCTATCACTTGTCACTTGTTTCCTGTCTCTCGTAACTCGTTTCCTATCACTTGTCACTTGTTTCCTGTCTCTCGTAACTCGTTTCCTATCACTTGTCACTTGTTTCCTGTCTCTCGTAACTCGTTTCCTATCACTTGTCACTTGTTTCCTGTCTCTCGTAACTCGTTTCCTATCACTTGTCACTTGTTTCCTGTCTCTCGTAACTCGTTTCCTATCACTTGTCACTTGTTTCCTATCTCTCTTAAACTCATTTCCACAGGGGATATTTTTGGAGGCTCAAACTTGCTGTTGTGTGTGTGTGTGTGTGCACATATACAGTATGTGTGGGAGGCATTCTCTGCCCCAGTGGAGAGAAACTGCAGAGAGAAGCAATTCCACTGCCATCAGGCAGACAGGCAGGGTCTGACCAGAGCAGTGGAGAATTCAGCAATGTCATCTGAAAAATACAATTGAATACAATGGCCTTACTGTACAGCAAGGACTTCTATGGAAGCACTATCTGCACATTAGAGGTAGCCTATTTCGCAACACATAACATCTATATAGGAAAAAGCTGATCTCAAAATATCCTACAAATGGACTATTTATCTATTCTGTACTTGTGGCTTTTCACAGACTCATTCTATTCCAAAGCCGTGTCCTTCATAGCATTGTGTTTCTTGTTTCAATACTGACAAAGGACAGAAGAAGCGGAGTTGAAGATGGAATCCTTTATCTGAGAACTTTTATTTCTGAAAGACATCCCAACTTGTGATTGACAGGGGATGATGGACTGATGAGAAAGGTAATGAGACAATAATGGTTTGCAGTCCACCCATACCGCACTCTGTTCTCTCTCCATTTCTCTCTCTCCCACTTCCTCGCTCTCTTTCTCTCTCCCCCTTTCTCTCTCTCTTCCTCTATTTCTCTCTCTCCCACCTGTCATCTCTCTCAATTACATCTATTTATATCTTGCTTTCCTCTTTCACACTAATTTCTCTATTGTGCACAATCTAAGGGTTCCATTAGTGTGTGTGTGTGTGTGTGTGTGTGTGTGTGTGTGTGTGTGTGTGTGTGTGTGTGTGTGTGTGTGTGTGTGTGTGTGTGTGTGTGTGTGTGTGTGTGTGTGTGTGTGTGGTCACCGTCTCTCCGTCTCTCTCTTGGTGGAAACACCTCAGTGGAAACCTCCTTTGCAACCTGACCATGTGAATCCTCTCCAAGGGCTTCGTTGTGGAACTATCCCATAAATGAATGACTCTGGCCAGGGAACTGAGATCATTGCATCAGAGCAATCAGCACACTGCTAGTAATGTCTAGCCAAGACATCATCTAAAATAAAATATTTTATTGCACATATAATATAGGTGATTCGGCAAAGACTTGTGTGACCTCTCTAGGATACCCAGTTGGTCATCATCATCAGCATCATCATTGTCAGCAGCAGCATCTTCATATTTAATCACTCTAATATGTTGCATCACAAAACAACTGCAATCATTCTAATATTTTACATCACCATATAACTTATCATTCTAATATGTTACATCACAATACAACTCTAATCATTCTAATATTTTACATCACAATATAACTAATCATTCTAATATGTTACATCACAATACAACTCTAATCATTCTAATATTTTACATCACAATACAACTCTAAAAGCAAGATAAGACCACAACCTATGATAACTCTTAAGACCAACAAGGACCACTATTCGAAAGCGCCATGATCTGTAGTCTTTCGAGCACCATTTAGACAGTGATTAGCAGGTTGTTGGTATTCAGTAGCGGTGCCCACCTCTATCCCAGTCTGGGAGTTGGCAGGGGATCCGTGGGGAGGAGAAGCGGAGGAGGATGGGGGTTTGCTCTTTGCTTACCGGGACGCTTCAGTGGGCTTGCCAGCTGACCTGGTGCTGCCCGTCTGTACACACAGTCTAAAAATACAGGCTATTTGCCTAGGAATCGCAAACTAGCACAAGCAACTACACTGCAAATCTCAGAATAAGACCATCATATCCCCTCATTGTTAAGCAATCAGTCAGGGAGGGCAGCCAGTGTGTTGGCTAGCTAGCTGTTAGCCCTGGGGGTTCGTGCCATGCCTGCCTGGCCCTGCATGGTGACTAATTGGGATCGGAAGGATTCAGCGTCTGCCAGGTTTGCCCCGGTCTCCAATCAATATGCCATTAAACTTACTTTTGAGTCAATTAGCAGAAACTCTTATCTATAGCGATGTGACGAACGACGTCAGGGAAATGACCGGACCAAGGTGCAGCCTGGGGAGCATACGTTATCCTTTATTAAGAATGTCGCCAACAAAACAAGAAACACACACACACACGCACATGCACGCACGCGCACACACACACAGATACACACACACACACAGATACACTCACTCACACACACAAACACACACACACACTGAAGCTTACATGGGTTATATAGGCCACTAACAAAGACAACTACCCACAACTAAGGTGGCATAACAGGCTGCCTAAGTATGATTAGAATGCCCACCCTAGTCACACCCTGGTCTAACCAAAATAGAGAATAAAAGCCTCTCTATGGCCAGGGCGTGACAAGCCACTTACAGTTGGAGTGCATTCATCTTATTAAGATAGCTAGCTGGGACAACCATATATTTCTCAGCCATAGTAAGTACATTTTTCCACAATAAAGTAGCTATCAGCAAAGACAGAACTAGTTAAGGGAAGGGGGGAATGGTGTGAGTGATAGTTCACAGAAGTCTTTTTGGGGGGTGGAAGGGGTGGGGTGGGGGATTGGTGTGAAGATGGGTACTGTGGGATTATTTACAATACTTAGGATAAAGAACCTGTAACAACAGGGAAGCACATACAGCCATAGAATAGGTCATAGTGGCCAGTAGGACAGGTCACAGTGGCCAGTAGGACAGGTCACAGTGGCCAGTAGAAGTCTTTTTGGGGGGTGGAAGGGGTGGGGTGGGGGATAGGTGTGAAGATGGGTACTGTGGGATTATTTACAATACTTAAGATAAAGAACCTGTAACAACAGGGAAGCACATACAACCATAGAATAGGTCATAGTGGCCAGTAGGACAGGTCATAGTGGCCAGTAGGACAGGTCACAGTGGCCAGTAGGACAGGTCACAGTGGCCAGTAGGACAGGTCACAGTGGCCAGTAGAACAGGTCACAGTGGCCAGTAGGACAGGTTACAGTGGCCAGTAGGACAGGTCACAGTGGCCAGTAGGACAGGTCATAGTGGCCAGTAGGACAGGTCATAGTGGCCAGTAGGACAGGTCACAGTGGCCAGTAGGACAGGTCACAGTGGCCAGTAGGACAGGTCATAGTGGCCAGTAGGACAGGTCATAGTGTCCAGTAGGACAGGTCACAGTGGCCAGTAGGACAGGTCATAGTGGCCAGTAGGACAGGGCGTAGTGGCCAGTGAAAACAGGTCACATTGGCCAGTAGGACAGGTCACAGTGGCCAGTAGGCAAGGTCATAGTGGCCAGTAAAACAGGTTACAGTGGCCAGTAGGACAGGTCACAGTGGCCAGTAGGACAGGTCAAAAGGTCATAGTGGCCAGTAGCACGGGTCACAGTGGCCAGTAGGCAAGGTCATAGTGGCCAGTAAAACAGGTTACAGTGGCCAGTAGGACAGGTCACAGTGGCCAGTAGGACAGGTCAAAAGGTCATAGTGGCCAGTAGAACGGGTCACAGTGGCCAGTAGGACAGGTCATAGTGGCCAGTAGAACAGGTCACAGTGGCCAGTAGGACAGGTCACAGTGGCCAGTAGAACAGGTCATAGTGGCCAGTAGAACAGGTCACAGTGGCCAGTAGGACAGGTCACAGTGGCCAGTAGGACAGGTCATAGTGGCCAGTAGGACAGGTCATAGTGGCCAGTAGCACAGGTCACAGTGGCCAGTAGGACAGGTCATAGTGGCCAGTAGGACAGGGCGTAGTGGCCAGTGAAAACAGGTCACATTGGCCAGTAGGACAGGTCACAGTGGCCAGTAGGCAAGGTCATAGTGGCCAGTAAAACAGGTTACAGTGGCCAGTAGGACAGGTCACAGTGGCCAGTAGGACAGGTCAAAAGGTCATAGTGGCCAGTAGCACGGGTCACAGTGGCCAGTAGGACAGGTCATAGTGGCCAGTAGAACAGGTCACAGTGGCCAGTAGGAGAGGTCACAGTGGCCAGTAGTACAGGTCATAGTGGCCATAGAACTGGTCACAGTGGCCAGTCAGACAGGTCATAGTGGCCATTGACCTGGTCACAGTGGCCAGTAGGACAGGTCACAGTGGCCAGTAGAACAGGTCATAGTGGCCAGTAGAACAGGTCACAGTGGCCAGTAGGACAGGTCATAGTGGCCAGTAGAACAGGTCATAGTGGCCAGTAGGACAGGTCACAGTGGCCAGTAGAACAGGTCATAGTGGCCAGTAGGACAGGTCACAGTGGCCAGGTCACAGTGGCCAGTAGAACAGGTCACAGTGGCCAGTAGGACAGGTCATAGTGGCCAGTAGAACAGGTCATAGTGGCCAGTAGGACAGGTCACAGTGGCCAGTAGGACAGGTCATAGTGGCCAGTAGGACAGGGCATAGTGGCCAGTAGAACAGGTCATAGTGGCCAGTAGGACAGGTCACAGTGGCCAGTAGGACAGGTCATAGTGGCCAGTAGGACAGGTCACAGTGGCCAGTAGGACAGGTCACAGTGGCCAGTAGAACAGGTCATAGTGGCCAGTAAAACAGGTCACAGTGGCCAGTAGGACAGGTCACAGTGGCCAGTAGGACAGGTCACAGTGGCCAGTAGGACAGGTCACAGTGGCCAGTAGGACAGGCAATATTGGCCAGTACTACAGGTCATAGTGGCCAGTAGGACAGGTCATAGTGGCCAGTAGCACGTGTCACAGTGGCCAGTAGGACAGGTCATAGTGGCCAGTAGGACAGGTCATAGTGGCCAGTAGAACAGGTCACAGTGGCCAGTAGGACAGGTCACAGTGGCCAGTAGTACAGGTCATAGTGGCCATTGAACTGGTCACAGTGGCCAGTAGAACAGGTCATAGTGGCCAGTAGGACAGGTCACAGTGGCCAGTAGGACAGGTCACGGTGGCCAGTAAGACAGGTCATAGTGGCCAGTAAAGACAGTTCATAGTGGCCAGTAAGACAGGTCATAGTGGCCATAGAACTGGTCACAGTGGCCAGTAGGACAGGTCACAGTTGCCAGTAGGACAGGTCATAGTGGCCAGTAGAACAGGTCACAGTGGCCAGTAAGACAGGTCACAGTGGTCAGCAGAACAGGTCACAGTGGCCAGTATGACAGGTCACAGTGGCCAATAAGACAGGTCACAGTGGCCAGTCGGCCAGGTCACAGTGGCCAGTAAAGACAGTTCATAGTGGCCAGTAAGACAGGTCATAGTGGCCATAGAACTGGTCACAGTGGCCAGTAAGACAGGTCATAGTGGCCAGTAGGACAGGGCATAGTGGCCAGTAGGACAGGTCACAGTGGCCAGTAAGACAGGTCATATTGGCCAGTAGGACAGGTCATAGTGGCCAGTAGGACAGGGCATAGTGGCCAGTAGGACAGGTCACAGTGGCCAGTAAGACAGGTCATATTGGCCAGTAGGACAGGTCATAGTGGCCAGTAGGACAGGGCATAGTGGCCAGTAGGACAGGTCATAGTGGCCAGTAGACCAGGTCAATACACTGGGCAGTTAAAGAGTAAACAGGAGCCTGACAGGCAGTGAAAGTATCAGACCTCCCCAGGGACTCCCTGCTGTACGAACTAGCTATGCAGTACAGATAGTTTCAACCAGGGGCTTGGGTTGGCGAGGGGCCTTCTTACTCTGCGATACACACACATACACACATTCATAAACACAGGGGCAAACTACACACGCAAACACACACAAATATACACACGTGTACACATACACACACAATGAACCAAACAGGAGGGCGGTAAAGGAGGCAATCATGAAATGCAGGATATCCATGGAGACAAGTTCATCTGCATTGAGAGTGTTGTTTTTGAGAGGGGAGGGGTTAGTGCCTGACAGAGAGTGTTGTTTTTGAGAGGGGAGGGGTTAGTGACTGACAGAGAGTGTTGTTTTTGAGAGGGGAGGGGTTAGTGACTGACAGAGAGTGTTGTTTTTGAGAGGGGAGGGGTTAGTGCCTGACAGAGAGTGTTGTTTTTGAGAGGGGAGGGGTTAGTGACTGACAGAGTGTGTTGTTTTTGAGAGGGGAGGGGTTAGTGCCTGACAGAGAGTGTTGTTTTTGAGAGGGGAGGGGTTAGTGACTGACTGTGTGTGAGTGTGTGTGTGTGTGTGTGTGTGTGTGTGTGTGTGTGTGTGTGTGTGTGTGTGTGTGTGTGTGTGTGTGTGTGTGTGTGTGTGTGTGTGTGTGTGTGTGTGTGTGTGTGTGTGTGTGTGTGTGTTTGTGTGAAGAGGTTGTTAAGTGAATCATTGGTGATGTTTGTGTAGCTGGTTCTCACACACAAACACACACACAAACATACCAACACACACGCACATTACTACAGTACATTGAGTCTGTAATGAGTCAGATACATGGCAGAACAGTGCTCTGTCATGATGCATTACGCAGGTGTCAACAAAAGAATAGAAACCCATACAACACAATAACAATGCCTGGGTCTAGTCTTATGGGTCTAGAATATAGTCTGATGGGTCTAGTATCAAGTCTGATGGGTCTAGTATCAAGTCTGATGGGTCTACGATCTTGTCTGATGGGTCTAGAATATAGTCTGATGGGTCTAGTATCTAATCTGATGGGTCTAGAATATAGTCTGATGGGTCTAGTATCAAGTCTGATGGGTAAAGAATCTAGTCTGATGGGTCTACGATCTTGTCTGATGGATCTACTGACGAGTCTGATTGGTCTAGTATCTAGTCTGATGGGTCTAGTATCTAGTCTGATGGGTTTAGTATCTAGTCTGATGGGTCTAGAATATAGTCTGATGGGTCTAGTATCAAGTCTGATGGGTAAAGAATCTAGTCTGATGGGTCTAGTCTGATGGGTCTAGTATCTAGTCTGATGGGTCTAGTATCTAATCTGATGGGTCAAGTATCTAGTCTGATGGGTCTAGTATCTAATCTGATGGATCTAGAATATTGTCTGAAGGGTCAAGTATCTCATCTGAATGGTTTAGTATCTTGTCTGATGGGTCTAGTATCTAGTCTGATGGGTATATTATCTAGTTTGATGGGTCTAGTATGTAGTCTGATGGGTCTAGTAATCTAGTCTGGTGGGTCTTGTATCTAGTCTGTTGGGTCTAGTCTGATGGGTCTATTATCTCATCTGATCGGTCTAGTGTGATGGGTCTAGTATCTCATCTGAATGGTCTGAATGGTTTAGTATCTTGTCTGATGGGTCTAGTATCTAGTCTGATGGGTCAAGTATCTAGTCTGATGGGTCTAGTATCTAATCTGATGGATCTAGAATATTGTCTGAAGGGTCAAGTATCTCATCTGAATGGTTTAGTATCTTGTCTGATGGGTCTAGTATCTAGTCTGATGGGTATATTATCTAGTTTGATGGGTCTAGTATGTAGTCTGATGGGTCTAGTAATCTAGTCTGGTGGGTCTTGTATCTAGTCTGTTGGGTCTAGTCTGATGGGTCTATTATCTCATCTGATCGGTCTAGTGTGATGGGTCTAGTATCTCATCTGAATGGTCTAGTATCTAGTCTGATGGGTCTAGTATCTAGTCTGATGGATCTAATATGTAGTCTGATGGGTAAAGTATCTAGTCTGATGGGTCTAGTATCTAGTCTGATGGGTCTAGTATCTAGTCTGATGGATCTAATATGTAGTCTGATGGGTCTAGTATCATGTCTGATGGGTAAAGTATCTAGTCTGATGGGTCTAGTATCTCGTCTAATGGGTCTAGTCTGATGGGTCTAGTTTTGAGTCTGATGGGTCTAGTCTGATGGGTCTAGTATATAGTCTGATTTGTCTAGTACCTACTCTGCTGTGTCTAGTATCTAGTCTGATGGATCTAATAAATAGTCTGATGGGTCTTGTATCTAGTTTGATGGGTCCAGAATCTCGTCTAATGGGTCTAGTCTGATGTGTCTAGTATCTAGTCTGATGGCTCTACTATCTAGTCTTATTGGTCTAGTCAGATGGGTCTAGTATCTAGTCTGATGTGTCTAGTATCTAGTCCGATGGCTCTACTATCTAGTCTTATTGGTCTAGTCAGATGGGTCTAGTATCTAGTCTGATGTGTCTAGTATCTAGTCCGATGGCTCTACTATCTAGTCTTATTGGTCTAGTCAGATGGGTCTAGTATCTAGTCTGATGTGTCTAGTATCTAATCTGATGGATCTAGAATCTTGTCTGATGGGTCAAGTATCTCATCTGAATGGTCTAGTTTCTCATCTGAATGGTCTAGTATCTAGTCTGATGGGTCTAGAATCTAGTCTGATGGTGGGTCTGGTATCTTGTCTGATGGGTCTATTATCTAGTCTGATGGGTCTTGTGTCTAGTTTGATGGGTCTATTATCTAGTCTGATGGGTCTAGTATCTTGTCTGATGGGTCTAGTATATTGTCTGATGGGTCTAGTCTGATGGGTCTTGTATCTAGTTTGATGGGTCTAGTATCTAGTCTGATGGGTCTTGTGTCTAGTTTGATGGGTCTATTATCTAATCTGATGGGTCTAGTATGTAATCTGATGGGTCTAGTATCTAATCTGATGGGTCTAGTATCTAGTCTGATGGGTCTGGTCTGATGGGTCTAGTATGTAATCTGATGGGTCTAGTATGTAATCTGATGGGTCTAGTATCTAATCTGATGGGTCTAGTATCTAGTCTGATGGATATAGTATGATGGGTCTGGTCTGCTGGGTCTAGTATCTAGTTTGATGGGTCTAGTATCTAGTCTGATGGGTCTAGTATCTAGTCTGATGGGTCTTGTATCTAGTTTGATGGGTCTAGTATCTAATCTGATGGGTCTTGTGTCTAGTTTGATGGGTCTATTATCTAGTCTGATGGGTCTAGTATGTAATCTGATGGGTCTAGTATCTAGTCTGATGGATATAGTATGATGGGTCTGGTCTGCTGGGTCTAACCGTGCAGGATGTTCAACAGACATAGATGTCATTATCATGTCATTACCTCTTAAACAAGTTGCATTCCATTACCATTGATGCTGCAATCTATTCTACAAGCACCTCAATGTGATCTATTTTTCAAGATGTGGTCTGTGATGAAAGAAACCAAAGAAACAACTACTTGCCTTTTCAACACAAGAAACATAACATGAAAATTGATACACAAGCCATGAGAAGCTTCCCCTTTACAGATTTTGCGGTGTGCAATTGTAATTATGACGACCATTTCTTGTGTGGCCGCATTAAATTATTGCCTAATTTGTTGTAAAAAAAAAAGTATTATTGTGTTGATTGTTAGTGGGACTTTTTCGTGGCAGTTGGATTTAGCAGTGAAGGTCATCTCCATAAAAAAACAAGTACTTATAGGCCAGTTCTGAGTACGCTCCTTAGCTACAGCTGCTAAGCAATCACATGAAGAGGCCATGGGCTTTTAGCTATTGTCAGCCACCTGAGAGACTGTCTGGTCTCAAATGTACACCTGGGCCCAGATTCACAAAACAATTCTTACACAAAAGAAGTATTTTAAGATTTTTTTTTTTTTAAAGTTCATAAGAGAGTAAGTGCAATTCCTCAGCAATATCTTAAGATTTAATGATTTTTATACAAACTTTTGAAATATCTTCTTACAAATCTTCTTAAGATGTGTGTTGCTAGGCAACTGTTTCAACTTTCTTCTTAAGTCTATAGTTAAGGAAAAAAGTTTCAGTTAAGTTGAAAAAGTCGAAGTTGAAAGTCTTCTTAAAGAATGTGAATCTGGGCCCTGGTGCACCAAGATCCCCCACACATGCCTGCTTAGCTGTCATCGCTGATCACCAGCAACGTGTGGGGGCTCAGAAGCTCTGGTTGGATGGGGCACGTCATAATGGCAAAAAAAAATGTTTAGAATTACAGGCAATTAGCTTTTAAAATGGCTAAATATTCTCTCAGCTTCATGTCAAAATGTGTAAAATAGCAGGAAATAGCAGGAAATATAAGGGGGAGGGGGATTGCTCAGACCTTGCTGGGGACCTCGCGACAACGCCACAACCTCTGATGACTCCATTGTAGGGCCGTACATCTCTGATGACAACGGATAGCCACTCCAAAGAGAAGGTGGACCAGACATCTATAGACACAAGGGCTTGAGCATATTTTTCAGCTAAAAATAACTAATATGCTGAGCAATAGAACAAAAGAGTGATGAAGGGATCTCACAAATATGAGGGGCATCGGACACACACACACACACACACACACACACACACACACACACACACACACACACATGGCCCAGCCACTGAATGGCTTAGCCAGTGGAGCAGAAAAAGGGCAGGTGCTTTTCCCCAATGAAACCCTGCTGCAGATGGCCTGCATGGAGGGCTACTTAATGAGACCCTGCTGCAGATGGCCTGCATGGGGATACTTAATGAGACCCTGCTGCAGATGGCCTGCATGGAGGGCTACTTAATGAGACCCTGCTGCAGATGGTCTGCATGGGGATACTTAATGAAACCCTGCTGCAGATGGTCTGCATGGGGATACTTAATGAAACCCTGCTGCAGATGGTCTGCATGGGGATACTTAATGAAACCCTGCTGCAGATGGTCTGCATGGGGATACTTAATGAAACCCTGCTGCAGATGGTCTGCATGGGGATACTTAATGAGACCCTGCTGCAGATGGTCTGCATGGGGATACTTAATGAAACCCTGCTGCAGATGGTCTGCATGGGGATACTTAATGAAACCCTGCTGCAGATGGTCTGCATGGGGATACTTAATGAAACCCTGCTGCAGATGGTCTGCATGGGGATACTTAATGAGACCCTGCTGCAGATGGTCTGCATGGGGATACTTAATGAAACCCTGCTGCAGATGGTCTGCATGGGGATACTTAATGAAACCCTGCTGCAGATGGTCTGCATGGGGATACTTAATGAAACCCTGCTGCAGATGGTCTGCATGGGGATACTAATGAAATGAAACCCTGCTGCAGATGGTCTGCATGGGGATACTTAATGAAACCCTGCTGCAGATGGTCTGCATGGGGATACTTAATGAAACCCTGCTGCAGATGGTCTGCATGGGGATACTTAATGAAACCCTGCTGCAGATGGTCTGCATGGGGATACTTAATGAAACCCTGCTGCAGATGGTCTGCATGGGGATACTTAATGAAACCCTGCTGCAGATGGTCTGCATGGGGATACTTAATGAAACCCTGCTGCAGATGGTCTGCATGGGGATACTTAATGAAACCCTGCTGCAGATGGTCTGCATGGGGATACTTAATGAGACCCTGCTGCAGATGGCCTGCATGGAGGGCTACTTAATGAGACCCTGCTGCAGATGGTCTGCATGGGGATACTTAATGAAATGATGAGGGTTATGTATAGGCCCCCTTGGTACTCCTTCCTGGACAATCGGGGGGCGGAAGAGAGCAATGAGCAGAGGGCTGCGGGCTGCGGGAGGCTTCCATGCAGAGACAGAGTTTAGTATGTACCTGTTCCCCGGAGGCCTCAGATCTCTGGGATAACAGACACACACAAAGAGTCTGGCAGTCTGAGTGGAGCTTACTGAGAGCAAGAGCAGGGAGTTCCTTTACAGTATTTCAACCTGCTTGAGTTGACATTTCTAGAACTGGGACAGAAAAGGCTCTACCGACCGTATAAAAAAATAAAAACAACGGATCACAGTGACCTCAAGAGGTCAAGAGTATTTGAAATCCGGAGACTGTGCTGACCGGAAACAGGCGCTGATGTACAACACGCACAGTGTACAGTCCCTTAACTCCCTGCAACTGCATTAGAGCTGAAAGAGTTTAGCTGGACAAGATGATTGATTAAGTAGCGTTCAGATCGACGTCGGACAATTGAGCGTGAGAGAAGGAGCGATTCATCAAGGCTAATGCCGGGGAGCAGGGGTAGATGAATGGAGCGGAGTATTGCTGCACAATCCCTAAACTTTTCCTTTCCTTTCCTTTCCTTTCCTTTCCTTTCCTTTCCTTTCCTTTCCTTTCCCTTCCCTTCCCTTCCCTTCCCTTCCCTTCCCTTCCCTTCCCTTCCCTTCCCTTCCTTTCCTTCCCTTCCTTTCCTTTCCCTTTCCCTTCCCTTCCCTTCCCTTCCCTTCCCATCCCTTCCCTTCCCATCCCTTCCCTTCCCTTCCCTTTCTGTCACTTCACTCTTTCCAACATTAAAGGGATCCTTTTCTTCCCCCTACTCGTGCATTTTAATAAGGAGGAGGAGGAGGAGGAGAAGAAAAAGGATGAGGCGAAGAGGGATGAGGAGGAGGCATTGTATTTCCACATCATGTATGTGTTATGCAGGAGTTTCCAGGGTGCGCTGCATTTCGATCGTGACTATCTGATGAGCTGAGGAAGACTCACCCTGGGAGGGGTTGGCTAAGACAAGCCTAGACCAGTTGACCTATCAGAGGTGAGAGATTATGGATCGGGCAATCCCCTTGAAAGCGCATAATGACTCTTCATAAGAGTGTCAGACACTGAAGAGCGAAGGGAGGTGAGGGAGGGGGAGTGGGCCCAAGGGAAGTGTGTTCCCCCAAATCACATGGGATGTGGGTAACCCTGGCAACACAGAGAGAGCCTCTTGAAGGTCTCCCTGGTGACATTACAAATATACTTCCTGCTGTACTTCTCCACATTTAGGCGGGCAGGGCCAGCCACATCCGAGCAGTAGATAACAGATGTCAATACTCTACAGAACTCGTATCACATACTAGAGCCTATACTGTAAGAATATATGAATGAATCATCGTAACTATGCTGTACTGTAGCTAGCTGTTATCGTTAGCATTGTAGCAACTACTGAGTGTACACACTGGAAACAGAGCAGGGCACTAGAGAATCAGTACACACACACACACACACACACACACACACACACACACACACACACACACACACACACACACACACACACACACACACACACACACACACACACACACACACACACACACACACACACACACACACACACACACACACACAGACATTATTTTGAGTTGATTTCTCTATCTACTGCAGGCCAAGGGGGGAGTTGTGTATACAGGAGAAACAGATAACTCTGAGTATAAACAGTGGAAAGTCTGAATGGTGAACCAGGGGCGGACCGGTGCAGGACTCAAGAGCGCAAACAGCTGAGAGCAAACATCTGGCGCCATGCAGCCCTCTACTGCTGCTGCTACAGCTAGCCATGTAGCGCTCTACTGCTGCTGCTACAGCTAGCCATGTAACGCTCTACTGCTGCTATTACAGCTAGCCATGTAGCGCTCTACTGCTGCTGCTACAGCTAGCCATGTAGCGCTCTACTGCTGCTACTACAGCTAGCCATGTAACGCTCTACTGCTGCTGCTGCAGCTAGCCATGTAGTGCTCTACTGCTGCTACAGTTAGCTATGTAGCTCTGTACTGCTGCTGCTACAGCTAGCCATTTAGCACTCTACTGCTGCTACAGCTAGCCATGTAGCTCTGTACTGCTGCTGCTACAGCTAGCCATGTAGCACTCTACTGCTGCTACAGTTAGCCATGTAGCCCTCTACTGCTGTTTGTACAGCTAGCCATGTAGCCCTCTACTGCTGTTGCTACAGCTAGCCATGTAGTGCTCTACTGCTGCTACAGCTAGCCATGTAGCGCTCTACTGCTGCTTGCTACAGAGCTAGCCATTTAGCACTCTGCTGCTCTACTGCTGCCATGCAGTTACTGCTGCTGTACAGCTAGCCAGCCCTCTACTGCTGCTGCTACAGCTAGCCATGTAGCACTCTACTGCTGCAGCTACAGCTAGCCATGTAGCGCTCTACTGCTGCTGCTACAGCTAGCCATGTAGTGCTCTACTGCTGCTACAGCTAGCCATGTAGCTCTGTACTGCTCTACAGCTGCCATTTAGCACTCTACTGCTGCTACAGTTAGCCATGTAGCCCTCTACTGCTGTTGCTACAGCTAGCCATGTAGTGCTCTACTGCTGTTGCTACAGCTAGCCATGTAGCGCTCTACTGCTGTTGCTACAGCTAGCCATGTAGCGCTCTACTGATCTTGCTAGAGCTAGCCATGTAGCACTCTGCTGCTGCTACAGCTAGCCATGCAGCCCTCTACTGCTGCTGCTACAGCTAGCCATGTAGCACTCTACTGCTGCAGCTACAGCTAGCCATGTAACGCTATACTGCTGCTGCTACAGCTAGCCATGTAGCACTCTACTGCTGTTGCTACAGTTAGCCATGTAGCCCTCTACTGCTGTTTGTACAGCTAGCCATGTAGCCCTCTACTGCTGTTGCTACAGCTAGCCATGTAGTGCTCTACTGCTGTTGCTACAGCTAGCCATGTAGCGCTCTACTGCTGTTGCTACAGCTAGCCATGTAGCACTCTGCTGCTGCTACAGCTAGCCATGCAGCCCTCTACTGCTGCTGCTACAGCTAGCCATGTAGCACTCTACTTTTGCAGCTACAGCTAGCCATGTAACGCTATACTGCTGCTGCTACAGCTAGCCATGTAGTGCTCTACTGCTGCTACAGTTAGCTATGTAGCTCTGTACTGCTGCTGCTACAGCTAGCCATTTAGCACTCTACTGCTGCTACAGTTAGCCATGTAGCCCTCTACTGCTGTTGCTACAGCTAGCCATGTAGTGCTCTACTGCTGTTGCTACAGCTAGCCATGTAGCGCTCTACTGCTCTTGCTAGAGCTAGCCATGTAGCCCTCTACTGCTGTTGCTACAGCTAGCCATGTAGTGCTCTACTGCTCTTTCTAGAGCTAGCCATGTAGCACTCTGCTGCTGCTACAGCTAGCCATGCAGCCCTCTACTGCTGCTGCTACAGCTAGCCATGTAGCACTCTACTGCTGCAGCTACAGCTAGCCATGTAACGCTATACTGCTGCTGCTACAGCTAGCCATGTAGCACTCTACTGCTGCAGCTACAGCTAGCCATGTAACGCTATACTGCTGCTGCTACAGCTAGCCATGTAGCACTCTACTGCTGTTGCTACAGCTAGCCATGTAGCACTCTACTGCTGCAGCTACAGCTAGCCATGTAACGCTATACTGCTGCTGCTACAGCTAGCCATGTAGAGCTCTACTGCTGCTGCTACAGCTAGCCATGTAGCGCTCTACTGTTGCTGCTACAGCTAGCCATGTTGTGCTCTACTGCTGCTACAGTTAGCTATGTAGCTCTGTACTGCTGCTGCTACAGCTAGCCATGCAGCGTTCTACTGCTGCTGCTACAGCTAGCCATGTAGCGCTCTACTGCTGCTGCTACAGCTAGCCGTATAGCCTTTTATTGCTGCTACAGCTAGCCAAGTAGCACTCTACTGCTGCTACAGTTAGCCATGTAGCCCTCTACTGCTGCTACAGCTAGCCATGCAGCGTTCTACTGCTGCTGCTTCAGCTAGCCATGTAGCGTTCTACTGCTGCTGCTGCAGCTAGCCATGTTTTGTGTTGTGTGTCACCTCTCTCTCACCTGTCTGTCACCTCTCTCTCACCTGTCTCTCACCTGTCTCTCACCTGTCTGTCACCTCTCTCTCACCTGTCTCTCACTCTCTCTCACCTCTCTCTCCAGGAACTGAGAACTGCAGCCGCCCTCTCTCTTCCTTTATTTTTTTCACCTATACCATTTCTCAGTATCTCACTTCATCTGTCTTGCTTTCTTTTTGACTCCACTGTCATACTGTAGCGCTTTCCTCAGTTGGACCTGTCTGACATATCTCACCCGGTGGGGGGGTGTCTATCTCTATTACCTGGAGGTGATTGAGTAGTGTGTCACTGGCCACCAGCCCAGAGCCTGATAGACCAGGCAGCACTGCATGTTCCCGGGATATTCCTCCTGAGTGTTTTCCCCATATGACCTCACAAACCAGAATGACTGACACAACCAATGATCAGGCATCAGAGGGGGGACTTGAGAATACACCAGGAGACTAGCAAATACAGTCATGAATATGAACCAAGTATAGAAGATATGGTACAGTGGTTCTTGGAAACCATAGTAACTAAGCAGGTTGAACTTGTACGAGTTTTCAACCTCACCGCAAAACACACACACACACACACACACACACACACACACACACACACACACACACACACACACACACACACACACACACACACACACACACACACACACACACACACACACACACACACACACACACACACACTGCGTATGGTCCTACCGTCCTTCCTGTACAGGTTTATCTCCATTTTCCTCTCTTCCGAGCCCAGCAGTGCTTGGGCCATCTGAGCGATGGCCAACCGCTTGGTTTGAGGGCCGTACAGGAAGTTACAGGTACAGGGCTTCTGCATGATCTCTGCTCGCGAGTAGCCACACATGGCGCAGAAGCCATCGTTGCAGAATATGATGGCACAGTTCTCCACCCGGGCATTGGCGATGATGAACTTACGACCTGAGGATGAGAGGAAGAAGGAGATGAGGTAGATAGTAGGAGAGATATAGTGTGTATGTGCATTTATGTATTGTGTTTTGTGTGTGACTAGTAGAAAATGGTGCATCCTTGACCTGATGAACAAGAGCTACATCCCCTTTGCTCAGCACCTCATGGCCATCTGAGTTTCATTAGGGAAAGGGGGATACCTAGTCAGTTGTACAACTAAATGCATTCAACTGAGGGCAACCTTAATCAACATCCACATCTTCAGTAGCTGGGGAACAGTGGGTTGACTGCCTTGCTCAGGGGGAGAACAACAGATGTCTACCTTGTCAGCTCTGGGATTCAATCCAGCCACCTTTCGGTTACTGGCCCAATGCGCTAACCACTAGGCTACCTGCCTAATGCCTAGACAGGTTAAGAAAGTTAAAACCTATTTACTACATTTCTATAACTCTTTAAATTTCTGTTTGTTGAAGAGCAAAAACTAGCCATAATGACCCTGGTCACCCTTGACTGCTGTAGATTCATTCACCTCAGACCATCTACAAACACATGGCCTATTACCTATACAATTAGCTGCTACACATAAACTCATATTAACTCAGCACCGTGATTAAAAAATCATGATGATGATTTCTACAAGTTAACTGTGGATAGCTGGCTAGACTAACTAGACTCATCTACCAATCTAAACTATGTAAACTGACATGAGCTAATTGAGTGACTGTCAGTTAGTGACATATAACAAGAGGGAAACTGCTGATGCACAACGCCTTGTGTTCTACTATTCTAACGTTCAGCATTAAGTTGAGACCCTGACTGAGTTTTTTAAATGCTCATGGACAAATCTATAGAATGTGTGTGTGTGTGTGTGTGTGTGTGTGTGTGTGTGTGTGTGTGTGTGTGTGTGCGTGCGTGCGTGCGTGCGTGCGTGCGTGCGTGCGTGCGTGCGTGCGTGCGTGCGTGCGTGCGTGCGTGCGTGCGTGTGTGTGTTTGTGTGTGACGGTGGAATTCAGTTGTCGCTGCTCCTTGCTTTTCTCTGTATCTCCGATGAGCTGTCTTGTTAAATGGGAAGCGTGGACTAATGACCGCTCAGAGTGGCTCAAAACACAGGAAGAAGGACATTGGGAGGAAGAATGTCTGCTATTCTCCTAATGAGCAGGGCACTATTTCTGCTCTGTTCAGGCGACCGTAGGATTTATAAGACAGGAGGATTTGTGAGTACTTTCTAAGAATGTGAGCTTGGGACCTTTTGAAAATGAGAAAATAGTAAGTGGTTTGTATTTGGTGGGTTGAGACAACATACAGTGGCAAGAAAAAGTATGGAAATCCTTTGGAAATACCTGGATTTCTGCATAAATGGGTCATAAAATTTGATCTGATCTTCCTCTAGGTCACAACAATTGACAAACACAGTCTGATTAAACCAACACACCAACCAACTATTGTATTTTTCTATTGTATTCCATACGTGTGGTTCAAAATGGTAGATGGAGTCCCCATCGAGTTTTCCACTGAACAAACTATCTTTGTTTAGAGAATAAAGCACGCTTGTTCTAATTTCGTTATGGTATTGAAATTAGGTTTTGTATTGAACTGAAATTTGAAGATAAAAGATAATGGACCAAAGATGGATGAGAGGGAGACAAGCTATATCTTACTGTTATTACAGTCTCAATGAGCTTACACGGTCAGAAAAAAGGGGGTTCAAAAGTGTTCTTTCCCCATAAGAGAACCCTTTTTGGTTCCAGGTAGAGCCCTGTGTGGTAAGAGTTCTACATGGAACCCCAAAAAAGTTCTACCTGAAACAGAAGGGTTCTACCTCCAGACTTGACTGCCCTTGACCAGCACAAAAACATCCTGTGGCATACTGCACTAGCATCAAATAGTGTTATGCAACTTTTCAGGGAAGTCAGGAACCAATATACACAGGCAGATAGGAAAGCAAATGCTAGCTTTTTCAAACAGAAATGTGCATCCTGCAGCACTAATTCCAAAAGGTTTTGGGACACTGTAAAGTCCATGGAGAATAAGAGCACCTCCTCCCAGCTGCCCACTGCACTGAGGCTAGGAAACACTGTCACCACCGATAAATCCACGATAATCGAGAATTTCAAAAAGCATTTCTCTACGGCTGGCCATGCTTTTTTTCCCAACTGGCTACCCCAACCCCCGCAGCAATGTTCTGACAGAGTTACAAAATCTGGATCCCTACGAATCAGCTGGGCTAGAAAATCTCGACCCTCTCTTCCTAAAATTATCCGCCGCCATTGTTGTAACCCATATTACCAGTCTGTTCAACCTCTCTTTCGTATTGTCTGAGATTCCTAAAGATTGGAAAGCCGCGGTCATCCCCTCTTCAAAGGGGGAGACACCTTGGACCCAAACTGTTACAGACCCATATCCCCCTTGCCTTGCCTTTCTAAAGTTTTCGAAAGCCAAGTGAACAAAAAGATCATCGACCATTTCAAATCCACCATACACCTTCTCCGCTATGCAATCCGGTTTCCGAGCTGCCACGGGTGCACCTCAGCCACGCTCAAGGTCCTAAACGATATCGTAACCGCCATCGATCAAAGACAGTACTGTGAAGCCGTCTACATCAACTTGGCCACGGCTTTTGACACTGTCAATCACCATATTCTTATCTGCAGACTCACCAGCTTTGGTTTCTCTAATGACTGCCTCGCCTGGTTCACTAACTACTTCTCAGATAGAGTTCAGTGTGTCAAATCAGAGGGCCTGTTGTCCGGACCTCTGGCCGTCTCTATGGGGGTGCCACAGGGTTCAATTCTCGGGCCGACTCTTTTCTCTGTATATATCAATGATGTCGCTCTTGCTGCGGGGGATTCTTTGATCCACCTCTACCACAGACGACACCATTCTGTATACATCTGGCCCTTCTTTGGACGCTATGTTAACAAACCTCCAAAACGAGCTTCAATGCCATACAACTCTCCTTCCGTGGCCTTCCACTGCTCTTGAATGCTAGTAAAACGAAATGCATGCTCTTCAACCGGTCACTGCCCGCACCCGCCCGCCCGACTAGCATCACTACTCTGGATGGTTCTGACTTCGAATACATGGACAACTATAAATTCCTAGGTGTCTGGCTAGACTGTAAACTCTCCTTCCAGACTCATACTAAGCATCTCCAATCCAAAATTAAATCTAGAATCAGCTTCCTATTTTGCAACAAAGCCTCCTTCACTCATGCTGCCAAACATATCCTCATAAAACTGAGTATCCTACAAATCCTTGACTTCGGTGATGTAATTGACAAAATAGCCTCCAACAGTCTACTCAGAGAATTGGATGCAGTCTATCACAGTGCCATCCGTTTTTGTCACCAAAGCCCCATATACTACCCACCATTGCGACCTGTATGCTCTCGTTGGCTGGTCCTCGCTGCAAACCCACTAGCTCCAGGTCATCTATAATTCTTTGCTAGGTAAATCTCCGCCTCATCTCAGCTCACTGGTCACCATAGCAACACCCACTCGTAGCAAGCGCTCCAGCAGGTAAATTTCACTGGTCATCCCCATAGCCAACACCTCCTTTGGCTGCCTTTCCTTCCAGTTCTCTGCTGCCAATGACTGGAACGAATTGCAAAAATAACTGAAGTTGGACACTTATCTCCCTCACTAACTTTAAGTATCAGCTGTCAGAGCAGTTTCCCGGTCGCTGCAGCTGTACACAGCCCATCTGTAAATAGCCCATACAACCAACTTCCTCATCCCATATTTGTTTTTCTGCTCTTTTGTACACCAGTATTTCTACTCGCATATCCTCATCTGCACATCTACCACTCCAGTGTTAATCTGCTAAATTGTAATTACTTCGCCACGATGGCCTATTTATTGCCTTACAGCCTTACTTCATTTGCACACACTGTATACAGGTTTTTCTATTGTGTTATTGACTGTACGTTTGTTTATCCCATGTGTAACTCTGTTGTTGTTTTTGTCGCACTGCTTTGCTTTATCTTGGCCAGGTCGCAGTTGTAAATGAGAACTTGTTCACAACTGGCCTACCTGGTTAAATACAGGTGAAATAAAATAAATAAATAAATGCCTGGAACCAAAAATGTTTATTTAAAGTGTTCTATGGGGAGAACCGAAGAACCCTTCTAGGACAGCAATTTATTTTCTAAAGGTGTCGTGTCCCACTCCAAGAGATATTATCTTCTGTAATTTAAAATTGTGTGTGTGTGTGTGTTTGAGTATTGCGTGTGTTTGGCAATGGGGCATTGCGTATTCCGGGCTCCATCTGTTCCTCTAGACTGTTCCAGAGAAACCTGGCACACCTTTCACACCACTTACAATGTGGCAACAACAGTAGCAGCAACAATAACATCTAGCCTTCTTAAATTCTCTCCGTCTCTCTCTCACACACAAAGACACCCGAGCACAAAGACACACACACAAAGACACATACATGAACAAAGACACAAACACACACACACACCCTTGCGGGCCTCGCACCACCAGCTGTTACTGAAGAAGAAAGAGCCATCAGGCATAACAACAAGGCAGCACTCTCACTCTCTCGCTCGTCCTCTGATTTTCTACCTCTTCCTCATAACTCTCACTATTTCCCTCTCTGACACACACACTCACAGAGAGAGATCACAAACAACAACTCCCACCCAGTCACAAGAAAGGGAAAGGGAAGAGTTAGGAAGGACAAAACCCTGACCAAACCCAAAGCACAACTTGTACCCTACGCTACGAATGAATGTAGTGACATTTGACTTGCAATTTGGCTTGTAAAATGGTTGAATATTAAAATCTTAGCATGAAATTTGGACTTTTTAATAAAAGCTATGTTAGAGTAAACATACAATGAGTTTGCAAATATTAAGGACACCTGCTCTTTCCAAGACTGACCAGGTGAGTCCAGGTAAAAGCTATGATCCCTTATTGATGCCACTTGTTAAATCCACTTCAATCAGTGTAGATTAAGGGGAGGAGACAGGATAAATTATTATTTTTAAGCCTTGAGACAGTTGAGACATGGATTGTGTATGTGTGCCATTCAGAGGGTGAATGGGAAAGACAAAATATTTAAGTGCCTTTGAACTGGGTATGGTAGTAGGTGCCAGGCGCACCAGTTTGTGTCAAGAACTTTGCACATTGACTCTGTACTGGTATGTATATAGCCTCGCTATTGTTATGTTACTGCTCATGTTGAATTATTTGTTATTCTTATTTTTTTATTTTAAAAAACGTATCAATTGATTACTTAATATGTTTTTCTTCTTAAAGCATTGTTGGTTAAGGGCTTGTAAGTAAGCATTTCACTGTAAGGTCTACTACACCTGTTGTATTCTGCGTATGTGACAAATAACATTTGACTTGATTTGATTTGAGAACTGCAACGCTGCTGGGTCTTTCACGCTCAACTGTTTCCCGTTTATGTCAAGAATAGTCCACCACCCAATGGACATCCAGCCAACTTGACACAACTGTGGGAAGCATTGGAGTCAACATGGGCCAGCATCCCTGTGGACTGCTTTCAACACCTTGTAGAGTCAACATGGGCCAGCATCCCTGTGGACTGCAATCAACACCTTGTAGAGTCAACATGGGCCAGCATCCCTGTGAACTGCTTTCAACACCTTGTAGAGTCAACATGGGCCAGCATCCCTGTGGACTGCAATCAACACCTTGTAGAGTCAACATGGGCCAGCATCCCTGTGGAACGCTTTCAACACCTTGTAGAGTCAACATGGGCCAGGATCCCTGTGGAACGCTTTCAACACCTTGTAGAGTCAACATGGGCCAGCATCCCTGTGGAACGCTTTCAACACCTTGTAGAGTCAACATGGGCCAGCATCCCTGTGGACTGCAATCAACACCTTGTAGAGTCAACATGGGCCAGCATCCCTGTGGACTGCAATCAACACCTTGTAGAGTCAACATGGGCCAGCATCCCTGTGGACTGCTTTCAACACCTTGTAGAGTCAACATGGGCCAGCATCCCTGTGGACTGCAATCAACACCTTGTAGAGTCAACATGGGCCAGCATCCCTGTGGACTGCAATCAACACCTTGTAGAGTCAACATGGGCCAGCATCCCTGTGGACTGCAATCAACACCTTGTAGAGTCAACATGGACCAGCATCCCTGTGGACTGCAATCAACACCTTGTAGAGTCAACATGGGCCAGCATCCCTGTGGACTGCTTTCAACACCTTGTAGAGTCAACATGGGCCAGCATCCCTGTGGACTGCAATCAACACCTTGTAGAGTCAACATGGGCCAGCATCCCTGTGGACTGCTTTCAACACCTTGTAGAGTCAACATGGGCCAGCATCCCTGTGGACTGCTTTCAACACCTTGTAGAGTCAACATGGGCCAGCATCCCTGTGGACTGCTTTCAACACCTTGTAGAGTCAACATGGGCCAGCATCCCTGTGGACTGCTTTCAACACCTTGTAGAGTCAACATGGGCCAGCATCCCTGTGGAACGCTTTCAACACCTTGTAGAGTCAACATGGGCCAGCATCCCTGTGGACTGCTTTCAACACCTTGTAGAGTCAACATGGGCCAGCATCCCTGTGGACTGCTTTCAACACCTTGTAGAGTCAACATGGGCCAGCATCCCTGTGGACTGCAATCAACACCTTGTAGAGTCAACATGGGCCAGCATCCCTGTGGACTGCAATCAACACCTTGTAGAGTCAACATGGGCCAGCATCCCTGTGGACTGCTTTCAACACCTTGTAGAGTCAACATGGGCCAGCATCCCTGTGGACTGCAATCAACACCTTGTAGAGTCAACATGGGCCAGCATCCCTGTGGACTGCAATCAACACCTTGTAGAGTCAACATGGGCCAGCATCCCTGTGGACTGCAATCAACACCTTGTAGAGTCAACATGGGCCAGCATCCCTGTGGACTGCAATCAACACCTTGTAGAGTCAACATGGGCCAGCATCCCTGTGGACTGCTTTCAACACCTTGTAGAGTCAACATGGGCCAGCATCCCTGTGGACTGCAATCAACACCTTGTAGAGTCAACATGGGCCAGCATCCCTGTGGACTGCTTTCAACACCTTGTAGAGTCAACATGGGCCAGCATCCCTGTGGACTGCTTTCAACACCTTGTAGAGTCAACATGGGCCAGCATCCCTGTGGACTGCTTTCAACACCTTGTAGAGTCAACATGGGCCAGCATCCCTGTGGACTGCTTTCAACACCTTGTAGAGTCAACATGGGCCAGCATCCCTGTGGAATGCTTTCTACATCTTGTAGAGTCAACATGGGACAGCATCCCTGTGGACTGCTTTCAACACCTTGTAGAGTCAACATGGGCCAGCATCCCTGTGGACTGCTTTCAACACCTTGTAGAGTCAACATGGGCCAGCATCCCTGTGGACTGCTTTCAACACCTTGTAGAGTCAACATGGGCCAGCATCCCTGTGGACTGCTTTCAACACCTTGTAGAGTCCGTGCCCCGGTGAATTGAGGCTGTTCTGAGGGCAAAAGTGAGGGGTGCAACTCAAAATTAGGAAGGTGTTCTTGATGCTTTGTATACTCAGTGTGGGATTAAAACCATTTCAATTTTCCAATATATTTTTGTAAAGACTACCTCCCATATTTTTAAATATGTTTTTTTAGGAAAAATGTGAAATATATCAAATTGGCCAAATAATGTACCTAAAAAAAATAGGATTTAATACATTTTAAATATATTCCAACACATTGAACATAAATGCATGTAAAAATATATATCACAATATATGTTAAATGCATCAGAATGTATTTTAGAATATATAGTATTTATCAATATACTTGGTAAATATATTTAAAAATGTATTTGGACATGTTTTGTAAAACATTTCATTTCATGTATTTAAATGTAATTGTAAGAAATAAGTGTGTATGTCAAATGAAATACATTTATTTTAACAAAATGTCTGAACAATGAAACCTTAGTAGGTGTTTTGATATCACATGCACTTCTGTTAATCTCATTAAAACTGCAGAACAGATAGTCTACCCCTGCTCCCCCTCTCCCTCTCCGGCACTCTGGTCCATTCTAATGGTCCATTCTAAATCAAAACAAATCTCACACATATATTATTTAGTATATGTAAAGACAATATTAAATCAAGAATAATCTGATGGGTGGCAATATTAGCCAATCACTTGTGAATTATGTTTTAGCCAATCACTTGTGAATGATGTTTTAGCCAATCACTTGTGAATGATGCTTTAGCCAATCACTTGTGAATGATGTTTTAGCCAATCACTTGTGAATTATGTTTTAGCCAATCACTTGTGAATTATGTTTTAGCCAATCACTTGTGAATGATGCCCAGCTTGTGTGCAGTAAGGCAAGAAACAGTGTATGCTTTTCTTTTCGACTTTTTCAAATCATATTAGAGTCAACATGGGCCAGCCCACAGGCCTATGTGTTTTCAACAGGTTAGTATCAACATGGGCCAGCCCACAGGCCTATGTGTTTTCATGGGCCAGGTTGTATCACACCTTGTAGAGTCAACAGGCCATGTTTCCATGTGGTTAGTATCACACCTCATGTAGAGTCCTAGCCCACAGGCCTATATGTTTTCATAAGGTTAGTATCACACCTCCTGTGGACTGCAATCAGCCCACAGGCCTATGTGTTTTCATCCCTGTGGACTGTATCACACCTCATGTAGAGTCAACATGGCCCACAGGCCTATGTGTTTTCAACAGGTTAGTATCACATCCCATGCAATCAACACCTAGCCAACATGGCCAGCATATGTTTTGATCAACACCTTGTTAGTATCAGCATCCCTGTGGACTGCCCACAGGCCTATGTTTTCATAATGGTTAGTATCCCACACTTCATGTAGAGCCCACAGGCCAGCATGTTTTGATGGACTGTATCACACCATGTAGCCTAGTCAACAGGCCAGCATGTTTTGATGGACTGCAATCAACACCTTGTAGAGTCCATAGCCCACAGGCCTATATGTTTTGTAAGTCAACATGGGCCAGCATCCCTGTGGCCTAGCCCACAGGCCTATATGTTTGGATAAGGTTAGTATCACACCTTGTAGAGTCAACAGGCCAGCATGTTTTGATAAGGCTTTCACACCTCATGTAGCCTAGCCCACAGGCCTATATGTTTTGATAAGGTTAGTATCACACCTCATGTAGCCTAGCCCACAGGCCTATATGTTTTGATAAGGTTAGTATCACACCTCATGTAGCCTAGCCCACAGGCCTATATGTTTTGATAAGGTTAGTATCACACCTCATGTAGCCTAGCCCACAGGCCTATATGTTTTGATAAGGTTAGTATCACACCTCATGTAGAGCCTGCCGACAGGCCTATAGGCTGTTTTGAGGGCAAAGGTTAGTATCACACCTCAAAATTAGCCCACAGGCCTTATGTTTTCATACTCAGGTTAGTATCATTTCACAATATATTTTTGTAAAGCCTAGCCCATATTTTTAAATATGTTTTTTGAAAAGGTTAGTATCAAACCAAATAATGTAGCCTAAAAAACAGGCCTTTATGTTTTAAATATAGGTTAGTATCACATTGAACATAAATGCATGTAAAAATATAGCCCACAGGCCTATATGTTTTGCATCAGAATGTATTTTAGAATATATAGTATTTAGCAATAGCCCACAGGCCTATATGTTTTGATAAGGTTTGTAATCACAACTAAAGTGGCCGAATAACTTCTTAAAATGAAGCACATTAATCCGATTTACAACCGGTGTAGAACTTTACTGGCACACAAAGGCCTTGCGTGGGGAAGATAATTTTCATGCATCATCACATCGGCGGCCATTTTCGAGAATGTTTTTTTTTCATCAGCCTCATTCATTTTTTCAAGTAAAAATAACTGATCATCTAACAGTCAAATCATAGTGTAAAAGCAGGTGAACTGGTTCTACTCTTTTTGGCAATTTTCTGGTGTTTTGTGGTAAAAAAAAAAAAAACTGAGCAGGATGAGCATAACACGTCAACCCTGGTAAAGACTAGAAATGTTTTAACAATGTCTTGTTTATGTAATGTATTATTTATTTTTGTGAAGCTTGCATTCTATCGCCCCTCCCTGTTGCACACAACAAGCTTCCATTCCCCGTGTCACAGGGGGATTCATGGATCGTGGCATAATTACCAGTTGGAGGGCCGGTTAAGTGGATTTGTCCCAGATGTGGTACATTTCCACTTCCCATTTGGCTACGAACACAGCATAACACTGCTAACCATCCACGTAGAGTCATATACTACCACTCATTGGAAGCATAACACCTAGACCTACACTTTGACATATTGTGGAGTGTTGTACAATGTGTATATATTTTTTTAAATATATATATTTTTTAAATAATTATAACAAAAACATCAGGCACTAGATTTTTTACATTATTTTATTAAGCTGAAGACAGGCCCTTACTACAGTCATTCTTTACCTCTTCTTTACCTCGTTAAGAAACATATTTTTTTAATGAAGTTGAACATGTGCTCGGAATGAGAGAATGTTCCAATTAGGTGAAATCAAACTTGATTATTATTTTTTATTTTGCTGACCATGATCACCATTGATCAATATTTAAAGATGATTTTAAGAACTGAATTAGTAACCACTTTGGCCACCCTGTAAACTAGATGTCATGCATTTCTGGAATATTGTCAGGCATTACATGCATTTGAGCAAAGATGCAAATGATGCTACATGTATGTGAAATACATTTAACGTCACTTTAAATATATTGAAATGTATATTGTTTTCTGTGTGGTTACCCTTCACTCCTAAATCAACCTCTTATCCCTAGTGAGAGAATAAGGGAAGACAAGTTGTCGTTATTCCGACCACAGAAAGACTAGCTGTCGTCATGGCGTCAGCTAATGGGGATCGTGATAAAATAAAATACCAGGGCCAAAGGCAATAACAGGCCCCAAAGCAAGGCTATTCAGACATACATGCAAACAAAGGTTATCTTTTCTCCAGGTTGACGCTAAGTTAAAGGGCTTCCCTCTATAAATTAGCAGCCACAGGGCCCTTACCGTGTCTTAGAGGCTAACGGTTTAGCCCGCAAGCAATAAACACTGGTATTTAGAGGGTGGGTCACATGATACTGTACGAGGGGAGGGGTTGTTTATTTCTTAGGCCAATTGAGCTGGGTAGGATCTGAGCATGCATCATTTGGAGAGTGCTAATGGCTCGCCACAAACCACAGTGCTGGAAAAACATGCCTGAAATATATAATGCTTGGTGTTGACCTAAGGTCAGGGGCGACCCGTCATTCAGGGCCACCTGTTTAGCTATAATATCATTATACATTTTTTGTGTGCCTGTTTTGCATGTCATTTTGGCATTCATGCGTGTCACATATCAGTTTGCAAACAATGTAAAAAAAATTAAAAAACATTGAATTGATAAAGCCGCATACAAACATGGTCTCTTTTTTGCTTTCTTGAGTAAGGCAGCTCCAAAATGTCAGTGTTTCAGCCTAGCTCAGTGCTTTCTGTGGTTTTATTTAACCAGGTAAGTCAGTTAAGAACAAATTATTTACAATGACAGCCTATACCGCCCACATGACCCTGGGCCAATTGTGCGCTTCCCTATGGGACTCCCAATCACAGCCAGTTGTGATACAGCCTGAATTTGAACCAGGGTGTTTCTAGTGAAGCCTCAAGCACTGAGATGCGGTGCCTTAGACTGCTGCGCCACTCGGGTGGGGTAGCCAGCGGAAGACACGGAGCGTAGGGGTTGGTAATGTTTTCTAGTTGCGCCGTGATTGGCTCAGTGTTCTCTTACTCAGGGGGACACTACGTCACCGCAAAATCTACAGGTAGAGCTAAACAATTCAAGCACCTTGAGTGCTGCCATAGAGTTACATTAGACGTGCCCATCCAAGAAGGCTCAATTGGATTGGATTGGACTGATCATGTCAACATAATTTGAAAATCCTAGCATCATGAATCAAGTTGACAATCTACTGGCAAAGCCTTTTCCACCCTTGTCATATGAAGAGAAATTATAGATAAAACGTATTGATGCTCATCAGCCATTGGACATTAACATTACACAGAAATTTGGAAATCACAAATTCAACAATGAGTGGTTTGGAAGGAATCAGTGGCTAACTTTAAAAAAATATATATATATTTTAAATGTAACCTTAATTTAACTAAGCAAGTCAGTTAAGGACAAATTCTTATTTACAATGTCGGCCTACCCCGGCCAAACCCGAACAAAGCTGGGCCAATTGTGCCCCACCCTATGGGACTCCCAATCACGGCCGAATGTGATACTGTAAGCATTGCAAAGCAATCACCAGCCTGCTATTCAGTGGAGTGGATGTGTTGTCGAAGTCTGGGTTTATGGGTCTCTTTTCAAACAGATTATTTCACTTATAATTCACTGTATCACAATTCCAGTGGGACAGAAGTTTACATACACTAAGTTGACTGTGCCATTAAACAGCTTGGAAAATTACAGAAAATGATGTCACGGCTTTAGAAGCTTCTGATAGGCTACTTGACATCATTTGAATCAATTGGAGATGTACCTGTGGATGTATTTCAAGGCCTACCTTCAAACTCAGTGCCTCTTTGCTTGACATCATGGGTAAATCAAAGGAAATCAGCCAAGACATCAGAAAACAAATTGAAGACGTCCACAAGTCTGGTACATCATTGAAAGAAAATTCAAAACAAATGAAAGTACCAAAAATGTTTGAGTCATGTCTGTGAGTATAACAGAACTCATATGGCAGGCGAAAACCTGAGACAAATCCAACCAGGAAGTGGGAAATCTGAGGTTTGTAGTTTCCTTTAAGTGATTGCCTGTCCAATATGCTGTGTCTATGGGGCCACATTGCACTTCCCAAGGCTTCTAGCAGATGTCAACAGTCTTTAGAAAGTTGTTTGAGGCTTATATTGTGGAAGGGGGTCGAATAAGAGCTGTTTCAACAAGTGGACTAGGCTGAGGCCAATCAGTTGTTTACTGTACGGTCACGCCGGTCCTACTTTTTCCTCTGTAATGAATACGCTATTGTCCGGTTGGAATTTTTTTTTTTAAACCTAAGGATTGATTGTAAACATTGTTTGACATGTTTCTACAAACTGTAATGGAACTCTTTTGACTCTTCGTCTGGATTTTGCTCTCGCGCATTGTGCCTTTGGAATTGTGAACTAAACGTGCGAACAAAACGGAGGTATTTGGACATAAATATGGACGTAATCGAACAAAACAAACATTTCTTCTGGAAGTGGGAGTACTGGGAGTGCATTCTGATGAAGATCAGCAAAGGTAAGTGAAGATTTCTAATGCTATTTATGACTTTTGTTGACTCCACAATTTGGGGGGTACTGTATGGCTTGCTTTTGTGGCTGAACACTGTTCTCAGATTATTGGATATTGTGCTTTTACCGTAAAGCTTTTTTGAAATCTGACACAGCGGTTGCATTAAGAACTTTAATTCTATGTAAAACATGTATCTTTCATCAAAGTTTATGATGAGTATTTCTGTTATTTGATGGATGTGGCTCTCTGCAATTTCTCCGGATGTTTTGGAGGCATTTCTGAACATGGCGCCAATGTAAACGGAGGTTTTTGGAAATAAATATGAACTTGATCGAACAAAACATACATGTATTGTGTAACATTGAGTCCTGGGATATATCATCTGATGAAGATCGTGAAAGGTTAGTGATTCATTTGATCTATATTTCTGCTTTTTGTGACACCTCTCTTTGGTTGGAAAATGGCTGAATGCTTTCTGTGACTAGTTGCTGACCTAATATGTTCTGCCTTCGCCGAAAAGCTTTTTTGAAATCAGACACTGTGGTTGGTTTAACGAGAAGTGTATCTTTAACATGGTGTAAAATACTTGTATGGTTGAGGAATTAGATGCTAAAATCGCCACTGAGGAGATTGGAGGACATGTTGACATGCAAGTACTAGGGAAAAGCTTAGATTCACCGATACGCATCGGTCCCCGGTTCAAATGTTTAAGATATGAGTGAATCACTCAGCTAAGTTTGGGCCAACTAAAAATGTTAAGTTCAGGTAGCGTAGATAGAGGCACATATTTACACACACACACAAACACTCCTCTCTCCCTCTCTGTCACTCTCCCTCTCTGTCACTCTCCCTCTCTGTCACTCTGTCACTCTCCCTCTCTGTCACTCTCTGTCACTCTCCCTCTCTGTCTCTCTGTCACTCTCCCTCTCTGTCACTCTCCCTCTCTGTCACTCTCCCTCTCTCTCTCTCGCTCTCTGTCTCTCTGTCACTCTCTGTCACTCTCTGTCACTCTCTGTCACTCTCTGTCACTCTGTCTCTCTGTCACTGTCTCTCTCTCTCTCTGTCTCTCTGTCACTGTCTCTCTGTCTCTCTGTCACTCTCCCTCTCTCTCACTCTCCCTCTCTGTCTCTCTTTCATAGACATGGGTAACATATGTTTACATTGAAAAATCAAACTGTAAACGTTACACTTACAAAACTTCCAAAAGAATAAAGACATTTCAAATGTCATATTATGTATATATACATTGTTATAGTGACAAATAGTGATATTTCACCCAATAGATATGGAAGTGTAGCTCCGTTTCCACCTCATTCTGTGGGCAGTGTGCACATAGCCTGTCTTCTCTTGAGAGCCAGGTCTGACTTTGGCGGCCTTTCTCAATAGCAAGGCTATGCTCACTTAGTCTGTACATAGTCAAATGTTTCCTTAATTTTGTGTCAGTCACAGTGGTCAGGTATTCTGTTTATGGCCAAATAGCAATCTAGTTTGTTCAGTTTTTTGGTCAATTCTTTCCAATGTGTCAACTAATTATCTTTTTTGTCTCTCTCTCTCTCTGTCTCTCTCTGACTACTAGGGAATTACAGACCAGTGTTAATTCTTCCCATCCAGAACTGCAACAATGTGAAAATCATAAGACATTTTGGGGAAAGCTGTTGTTAACCCTAACCCTTCCGGGTGCTTCCCAAAAAGAAAAACCGATGAGTTTCAAAAGTTGATATGCTTCAAAGGGGCAACGTCAAAATTCAGCACTGCATTCTCTAACACGCTTAATTTACAATCAACGTAATATTTGATGGGCCATTTTTCAATTAGGTGCACAAGCCAAGCCGGTCTCATTTGAACTCCTTAATTGGGATTAGGGCATGTGGCGGTCATGAAATGTTGTCAGCCGGTGATTGTCTGCTAATTAACATAAACACATTTACCATCTCCTGGCTTCCCCCTACAAGCCACTGATGCAGACCTTTGTAACATCTACATTTTAAAAAGTCGAAATAAACCTAAACCCATTAACACCAATTTACACCATCACAATAAATCCATTATTCATTTAGACAGGTCTATAGAAACATGATATGAAGATTTTTTTTAAATCTATTTCAGAAGAACAGAATACGCTGTTGTCCTTATGTTTGGCTATGCCAAATCGTTGTGGTCTACACTAGTTAATTTAGTAGACAAGATTTATTTAGAATTTCTTGTTTTACATTATTTTATAGTATGAAGAATGCAATTGAGCATAGCTGAATCAAATAGAAAGGATATTTTCTCCAAACAATTTGAGGGAGTGCCTACATGCGTCTATTCTGTGTTAAGTGGTTAAGAAAGAAATAGGTACTCCTATATGCATAATTTATTTGTGCAACTTTAGTTGTGATACAAATGTTTTGGCTATATGTTTAGATTTTTTTACACATTCTTAGTCTGCATGATGAGACTAATGATGATTTGCAAAAAGTCTCATGAAAGGCATGAGCTCTGCTTTGTTTTTTTGCACAGGCAGCACACACTTCATCAGTCTCTCATTCACAATTTTGACAAGCACTTGATCTTGCCTCAAATTTCCCGGCTGCATCCCTTTGTGTGGTCACAATGTCCCCTAAAATAATCCATGCCTTTGTGTGGTCACAATGTCCCATAAAATAATCCATGCCTTTGTGTGGTCACAATGTCCCCTAAAATAATCCATGCCTTTGTGTGGTCACAATGTCCCCTATAACAATCCATGCCTTTGTGTGGTCACAATGTCCCCTATAATAATCCATCCCTTTGTGTGGTCACAATGTCCCCTAAAATAATCCATGCCTTTGTGTGGTCACAATGTCCCCTATAATAATCCATGCCTTTGTGTGGTCACAATGTCCCCTATAATATTCCATGCCTTTGTGTGGTCACAATGTCCCCTATAATAATCCATGCCTTTGTGTGGTCACAATGTCCCCTATAATAATCCATGCCTTTGTGTGGTCACAATGTCCCTTATAATAATCCATGCCTTTGTGTGGTCACAATGTCCCCTATAATAATCCATGCCTTTGTGTGGTCACAATGTCCCCTATAATATTCCATGCCTTTGTGTGGTCACAATGTCCCCTATAATAATCCATGCCTTTGTGTGGTCACAATGTCCCCTATAATAATCCATGCCTTTGTGTGGTCACAATGTCCCTTATAATAATCCATACCTTTGTGTGGTCACGATGTCCTCTATAATAATCCATGCCTTTGTGTGGTCACAATGTCCCCTATAATAATCCATGCCTTTGTGTGGTCACAATGTCCCTTATAATAATCCATGCCTTTGTGTGGTCACAATGTCCCCTATAATAATCCATGCATTTGTGTGGTCACAATGTCCCCTATAATATTCCATGCCTTTGTGTGGTCACAATGTCCCCTATAATAATCCATGCCTTTGTGTGGTCACAATGTCCCCTATAATAATCCATGCCTTTGTGTGGTCACAATGTCCCTTATAATAATCCATACCTTTGTGTGGTCACGATGTCCCCTATAATAATCCATGCCTTTTTCGGCCATTGGCCTTGGTGCTGAATATAATATTTATAATTCCCTTCTTTGGGCTGCGTGTCGAAGCACGGCTCTCGGTCACTTGATCGGGTCTTTCTCACAGGCTACAATTGATGACATTACATCCAATTCCGAGGCGCATATTGAAGATGTTAGAAGACCTAAATATTTACTTTTCGTCAGCAAATAAGATGCGTAGGTCTAACGAACAGCAAAAGCACAATCTACTATCCCCCATAGTACAAAAGTCAACCTATTCTATTCTGTGCAAACATAATCTGCAAACATAATCTGGGACAGTTGTGGGATGCAATAGATCTCAAATTAATACAAACACTAGCAATAAAAATAACTTTTTATGCAATGTGGTTGACACAACAGATGAGAATATTTAGCGAGTTGCAAATAAAAAGCCATATCTCAGACTGGCCAATAAAAAGAAAAGATTAAGATGGCCCACCTGGCCATGCTGCTGCTCCAGTTTCAACTGTTCTGCCTTACTATTATTCGACCATGCTGGTCATTTATGAACATTTGAACATCTTGGCCATGTTCTGTTATAATCTCCACCCGGCACAGCCAGAAGAGGACTGGCCACCCCACATAGCCTGGTTCCTCTCTAGGTTTCTTCCTAGGTTTTGGCCTTTCTAGGGAGTTTTTCCTAGCCACCGTGCTTCTACACCTGCATTGCTTGCTGTTTGGGGTTTTAGGCTGGGTTTCTGTACAGCACTTGAGATATCAGCTGATGTACGAAGTGGGGGCAACTGTTATATAAATACATTTGATTTGATTAGATTTGATTAAAAGAACAGACACTGGACAGAGGAACTTTGCCTAGAAGAAGAAGCATCAGAGTGTCGCCTCTTCGCTGTTCACGTTGAAACTGGTGTTTTGTGGGAACTATTTAATGAGCTGCCAGTTGAGGACTCTGAGGCGTCTGTTTCTCAAACTAGACAATCTAATGTACTTGTCCTCTTGTTCAGTTGTGCAATCTCTATAGTCTCGGATTGCATCCAGTCACTCCTCTTTCTATTCTGGTTAGAGTCAGTTTGTACTGTTCTGTAAAGGGAGTTGAACACAGTGATCGGGCCCTGTACGAGATCTTCAGTTTCTTGGCAATTTCTACACCTGCATGGAATAGCCTTCATTTCTCAGATCAAGAATAGATTTGAGTTTCAGAAAAGTTATTTGTTTCTGGCCATTTTGAGCCTGTAATCGAACCCACAAATGCTGATGCTTGGTATAAAGAGAGTCCTATAATGCTTGGTATAAAGAGAGTCCTATAATAACTACAACCTAAACTGGAAGTCTTCCAACAAGCTTGGAAAGACAGTACCGAAGAGCCCTTACTGCTGCTCCATCATCCTATTTTTCCAACATAATTGAGGAAAATAAGAACAATCCGAAATTTCTATTTGATACTGTCGCAAAGCTAACTAAAAAGCAGCATTCCCCAAGAGAGGATGGCTTTCACTTCAGCAGTAATAAATTCATGAACTTCTTTGAGGAAAAGATCATGATTATTAGAAAGCAAATTACGGACTCCTCTTTAAATCTGCATATTCCTTCAAAGCTCAGCTGTCCTGAGTGTGCACAACTCTGCCAGGACCTAGGATCAAGAGAGAGACACACAAGTATTTTAGTACTATATCTCTTGACACAATGATGAAAATAATCATGGCCTCTAAACCTTCAAGTTGCATACTGGATCCTATTCCAACTAAACTACTGAAAGAGCTGCTTCCTGTGCTTGGCCTCCTATGTTGAACATAATAAACAGCTCTCTATCCACCGAATGTGAACCAAACTCACTAAAAGTGGCAGTAATAAAGCCTCTCTTGAAAAAGCCAAACATTGACCCAGAAAATATAAAAAACTATCGGCCTATATCGAATCTTCCATTCCTCTCAAAAATTTTTGAAAAAGCTGTTGCGCAGCAACTCACTGCCTTCCTGAAGACAAACAATGTATACGAAATTCTTCAGTCTGGTTTTAGACCCCATCATAGCACTGAGACTGCACTTGTGAAGGTGGTAAATTACATTTTAATGGCATCAGACCGAGGCTCTGCATCTGTCCTCGTGCTCCTAGACCTTAGTGCTGCTTTTGATATCATCGATCACCACATTCTTTTGGAGAGATTGGAAACCCAAATTGGTCTACACGGACAAAAGCCTGTGTTTCAGACATAAGGAAGTGGATGGCTGCAAACATTCTACTTTTAAACTCGGACAAAACAGAGATGCTTGTTCTAGGCCCCAAGAAACAAAGATATCTTCTGTTGAATCTGACAATCTTAATGGTTGTACAGTCGTCTCAAATAAAACTGTGAAGGCCCTTGGCGTTACTCTGGACCCTGATCTCTCTTTTGACGAACATATCAAGATTGTTTCAAGGACAGCTTTTTTCCATCTACGTAACATTGCAAAAATCAAACTTTCTGTCCAAAAATGATGCAGAAAAATTAATCTATGCTTTTGTCACTTGTTGCTGAGACTACTGCAATGCTCTACTTTCCGGCTACCCGGATAAAGCACTAAATAAACTTCAGTTAGTGATAAATACGGCTGCTAGAATCCTGACTAGAACCAAAAAATGTGATCCTATTCCTCCAGTGCTAGCCTCCCTACACTGGCTTCCTGTCAAGGGAAGGGCTGATCTCAAGGTTTTACTGCTCACCTACAAAGCATTACATGGGCTTGCTCCTACCTATCTCTCTGATTTGGTCCTGCCGTACATACCTACACGTACGCTACGGTCACAAGACGCAGGCCTCCTAATTGTCCCTAGAATTTTTAAGCAAACAGCTGGGGGCAGGGCTTTCTCCTATAGAACTCATTTTTTATGGCATGGTCTGTCTACCCATGAGAGAGATGCAAACTCGGTCTCAACCTTTAAGTCTTTACAGAAGACTCATCTCTTCAGTGGGTCATATGATTGAGTGTAGTCTGGCCCAGGAGTGTGAAGGTGAACGGAAAGGCTCTGGAGCAACGAACCGCCCTTGCGATTCTCTGCCTCTAACCCTATTACAGTGGCTGAGTCACTGGTTTACTGGTGCTCTTTCATGCCGTCCCAAGGAGGGTTCCGTCACTTGAGTGGGTTGATTCACTGATGTGATCTTCCTGTCTGGGTTGGCGCCCCCCCCCCTTGGGTTGTGCTGTGGCGGAGATCTTTGTGGGCTATACTCGGCCTTGTCTCAGGATGGTAAGTTGGCGGTTGAAGATATCCCTCTAGTGGTGTGGGGGGTGTGCTTTGGCAAAGTGGGTGGGGTTATATACTTCCTGTTTGGCCCTGTCCGGGGGTATCATCGGATGGGGCCACAGTGTCTCCTGACCCCTCCTGTCTCAGCCTCCAGTATTTATGCTGCAGTAGTTTGTGTCAGGGGGCTAGGTTCAGTTTGTTATATCTGGAGTACTTCTCCTGTCTTAGCCGGTGTCCTGTGTGAATTTAAGTATGCTCTCTCTAATTCTCTCTTTCTTTCTCTCTCTCGGAGGACCTGAGCCCTTGGACCATGCCTCAGGACTACCTGGCATGATGACTCCTTGCTGCTATGGAACCCTGACCTGTTCACCAGACGTGCTACCTGTCCCCGGTCTATTATTTGACCATGCTGGTCATTTATGAACATTTGAACATATTGGCCATGTTCTGTTATAATCTCCACCCGGCACAGCAAGAAGAGGACTGGCCACCCCTCATAGCCTGGTTCCTATCTAGGTTTCCTCCTAGGTTCTGGCCTTTCCAGGGAGTTTTTCCTAGCCAACGTGCTTCTACATCTGCATTGCTTGCTATTTGGGGTTTTAGGCTGTGTTTCTGTACAGCACTTTGAGATATCAGCTGATGTACGAAGGGCTATATAAATACATTAGATTTGATGCTCCAGATACTCAACTAGTCTAAAAAATGCCATTTTTATTGCTTCTTTAATCAGAACAACAGTTTTCAGCTGTGCAAACATAATTAAAAAGGGGTTTTCTAATGATCAATTAATCTTTTAAAATTATAAACTTGGATTAGCTAACACAACGTGCCATTAGAACACAGGAGTGATGGTTGCTGATAATAGCCCTCTGTACGCCTATGTAGATATTCCATTTTTTTTAAATCTGCCATTTCCAGCTACAATAGTCATTTACAACATTAACAATGTCTACACTATATTTCTGATCAATTTGATGTTATTTTAATGGTTGTTATTTTAATGTTTTTCTTTCAAAAACAAGGACATTTCTAAGTGACCCCAGACTTTTGAATGGTAGTGTATATATTTTTTTCAGAACATTAACCATGTGTGTTTTCTTGTTTTGTACTGCTCTGTAGTTTCGACCCAATGATTTGTCTGACAAATAAATACATGTTGTAACGTCGTTCTTCGTTTGTAGAAAGAGAGTCGGACCGAAATGCAGCGTGGTGGTTACTCATGACTTTAATGAAAAAAGTGACACATGAAATAACTTATACATATACAAAACAACAAACAGAACGTGAAACCTATTACAGCCTATCTGGTGAAACTACACAGAGACAGGAACAATCACCCACGAAATACACAGTGAAACCCAGGCTACCTAAATACGGTTCCCCATCAGAGACAACAAGAATCACCTGACTCTGATTGAGAACCGCCTCAGGCAGCCAAGCCTATACTAGACACACCCCTAATCAACCACAATCCCAATGCCTACAAAAACCCCAATATGACAATACAATAAACCCATGTCACACCCTGGCCTGAACAAATAATTAAAGAAAACACAAAATACTAAGACCAAGGCGTGACAGAACCCCACCTAACGTGCGGACTCCCGGACGCACCTCAAAACCATAGGGAGGGTCCGGGTGGGCGTCTGTCCATGGTGGCGGTTCCGGCTCGGGACGTGCACCCCACTCCATAAATGTCCTAGTTCCTCCCCTTCGCGTCCTGGGATAATCCACCCTCGCCGCCGACCATGGCCTAATAGTCCTCACCCAGAACCCCACAGAACTGAGGAGCAGCTCGTGACTGAGGGGCATCTCGAGACTGAGGGACAGCTCGGGACTGAGGGGCAGCTCGGGACTGAGGGGCAGCTCGGGACTGAGGGGCAGCTCGGGACTGAGGGGCAGCTCGGGACTGAGGGGCAGCTCGGGACTGAGGAGCAGCTCGGGACTGAGGGGCAGCTCGGGACTGAGGGGCAGCTCGGGACTGAGGGGCAGCTCGGGACTGAGGGGCAGCTCGAGACTGAGGGGCAGCCCGGAACTGAGGGGCAGCCCGGAACTGAGGGGCAGCCCGGAACTGAGAGAAAGCCCAGTACTGAGAGGAAGCGCAGTACTGAGAGGAAGCCCAGTACTGAGATGAAGCTCAGGTAGGTAGTAGGCTCCGGTAGATCCTGGCTGGCTGGCGGATCTGGAAGATTCAGGTTGACTAGCAGATCTGGAAGATTCTGGTTGACTGGCAGATCTGGTAGAATCTGGTTGACTGGCAGATCTAGAAGATCATGGCTGACTGGCATATCTAGCTGCTCTATGCAGACTGGCAGATCTGGAAGAGACTGGTTGACTGGCAGATCTGGAAGAATCTGGTTGACTGGCAGATCTAGAAGATCATGGCTGACTGGCGGATCTAGCTGCTCTATGCAGGCTGACAGCTCCTTGCAGACTGGCAGCTCCTTGCAGACTGACAGCTCCTTGCAGACTGGCAGCTCTTTGCAGACTGACAGCTCTGGCTGCTTCATGCAGACTGACAGCTCTGACTGCTCCATGCAGGCTGACAGCACCCTGCAGACTGGCAGCTCCTTGCAGACTGACAGCTCCTTGCAGACTGACAGCTCCTTGCAGACTGGCAGCTCTTGACATTCTCTGGTTGCTTCATGCAGACTGACAGCACCTTGCAGACTGACAGCTCCCTGCAGACTGGCAGCTCAGGCTGCTCCGAACAGGCAGGAGGCTCCGGCAGCGCTGTAGAGGAGGAAGGCTCTGATAGCGCTGAACAGGCGGGAGACTCCGACAGCGCAGGAGGGAAGGAAGGCTCCGACAGCGCTGGAGAGGCGAGGCGCACTGTAGGCCTGATGCGTGGTGCTGGCACTGGTGATACTGGAGCGAGGACACGCACAGGAAGCCTGGTGCGGGGAGCTGCTACCGGAGGCCTGGTGTGTGGAGGTGGCTCTGGATAGACCGGACCGTGCAGGCGCACTGGAGCTCTTGAGCACCGAGCCTGCCCAAGCTTACCTGGCTCGATGCCCACTCTAGCCCGGCCAATACGAAGGACTGGTATGAACCGCACCGGGCTATGCACCCGCACTGGAAACACCTTGCGCTCCATAGCATAACACGGTGTCTGCCCGGTCTCTCTAGCCCACCGGTAAGCACAGGGAGTCTGCGCAGGTTTCCTACCTGGCATAGCCATACTCCCTTTAAGCCCCCCCCCAATAATTTTTTTGGGCTGCTTTTCGGGCTTCCATCCGCATCGCCGTGCTGCCTCCTCATACCAGCGCCTCTCCGCTTTAGCCGCCTCTAGTTCTTCCTTGGGACGGCGATATTCTCCAGGCTGAGCCCAGGGTCCTTTTCAGTCTAATATCTCCTCCCAAGACCAGAAGTCCTTATATCACTGCTCCTCACAATTAACAGGGAGAGTAGGCTCAGGTCTGACTCCTGACTCTGCTACTCTCTCCCTGAGCCCTCCCCCAATAAATATTTGGGGGTGACTTTCGGGTTTCGCTCTGCGCCGCCGTGTCTTTCTTTTCGACTCCATTCGCCTATAGCCCTCTTCGCACTGCTCCAGCGAATCCCAGGCGGGCTCCGGCATTCTCTCTGGGTCGGCCGCCCACCTGTCTATTTCTTCCCACGTCGTATACTCCAAGCCTCTGCTATCCATAACGTCCTCCCTTCGCTGCTGCCTGTTAACACGCTGCTCGGTCCGAGTGTGGTGGGTGATTCTGTAACGTCGTTCTTCGTTTGTAGAAAGAGAGTCGGACCGAAATGCAGCGTCGTGGTTACTCATGACTTTAATGAAAAAAGCGACACATGAAATAACTCATACATATACAAAAACAACAAACGGAACGTGAAACCTATTACAGCCTATCTGGTGAAACTACACAGAGACAGGAACAATCACCCACGAAATACACAGTGAAACCCAGGCTACCTAAATACGGTTCCCCATCAGAGACAACAAGAATCACCTGACTCTGATTGAGAACCGTCTCAGGCAGCCAAGACTATACTAGACACACCCCTAATCAACCACAATCCCAATGTCTACAAAAACCCCAATACGACAATACAATAAACCCATGTCACACCCTGGCCTGAACAAATAATTAAAGAAAACACAAAATACTAAGACCAAGGCGTGACACATGTATGTGCTGCAGACCCAGGCATGAATCAAAGCTGGCTGCTGAGTATTTGTATCATTATTTTATTAACAAAAGCATAAGATGTTGATGAAGAAGACACATTTGCCTTGGGATCCATCCCAGTTGGTATTCTATGGAACCAAGCGTTTTATTACACAGTATGCCTACACATTGATAGGCTATATAAGAAAATGCACTGAAGCAAAAATACCTTTAGTTTATGATCCTTTCAGCTCATAATGGGTGGCTTATTTTGTTATCCAATGTATTGAACTAATGTATTAGTCATTTTCTCATTCTTGGACTAGAAACGTTGTTTGCGGAGTTTACAATCTCATTTTCAAGTGCTTGTTAAATAACTTTTTTTAATTTTGTTTTTCAAATAACTGAAAGTGAGAGTTCATTCTTGAACATGGGGTGAGACATTCTTACTAATTTGTAAATGAAGCCAGTTTGTAATTAAGAATTTATTTATTCAAGTTTTAAAGGGAGAGAAACCAAAAGCCCACCGTCGTCTCATAGGTCTCCCGGTCATGGCCAGTACGGATATCAAACCAGCATCTGTTGCAATGCAGTTTTCACTGCAATACAGTGTCTTAGACCGCTGCGCCACTCGGGAGGCCCCATCCGCACAGTTTTTAACGCTGATCAATTGCCTAGCACAAAGTATCAATTGTCTAAAACCATAAAACGGAACTGTACAATGTGACCGGTCAGGACTAGGCTACAGTACTACAGTAAGAGCAAAATAATCCTAACATTTTCACACCCTAATTGTAGTCTAACCAATACCCAAACGGAGATTCAGTGGAAATAAAAATCTCATTGATTTATCAAGACCAGTCCCCATGCTTGTCTCAGAGCAGCGCTGTCTTGACCTCTGAACACTGTCTTTTCCCCCTTCCACTTGCCACTTCCATTCATTTTGAGAATATTTTCCAGTAAGCATAAGTGCTCTAACTCCCCCTTGTGGTGATCTGGAGCAATGAAGCAGTGACACAGGGTACTGTACTCAACCACTAAATCCCGCAGCATAATCTCAAAACCTTTAGTTGAGCAACCACTGTATAAGTGAAAATGTTCCATTAGCAGGAAAACACCATTCTAACCGTGACCACATATGTGATTATGCACATAGTGCTTTTATTATAAAGGTACATTCTTATGGTGAAAATGATCTTCCCCAAACGTGAAACTCACGCGCTGCTTATGTTTGCCAGTTAGGCTCTACACCCTTTGTAAAGCGGATTAATGTGCTAAATTTTAAGAAGTTATTTGGCCACTTCAGTTGTGATGCAAACCTTATCAAAACATATAAGCCTATGGGCAAGGCTTACATGAGGTAGTTTTCCTTATGCTGGGCATCATTCACAAGTGATGGGCTAATATTGTCACCCATCACACTATTCCTGATTTAAGCTTGTCTTTACATATAATAAATCATAAATATATATGTGATTTTTATTTGATTTAGAATGGATAATTATCATGCACCTGTCTTCGAAAATAGAGGCAGCAAAAAATGTAGACATGTCATCCTGGCACTTAAATAGTGAATGGAGGACGCTTTTCCCGTGGTCATTTTCATGCCAGTCAGGTAGACTATACTCCTGTTTTAAAGAGAAGCAATGTGCTTAATATTAAGAAAGTTGAGAAATAAATATTGTAGACCCAGCATATAGAAAGCTAATGGGATCCTCCTTTTTTTAACAGAGGCCATCACTGTTTTCTCATGGGCTCTCAAGAAGTGTTTGATTAGATTTTTGATCACATTTGCATTTATGTCAGAGTGATTAGAGGGACAATAGAGTGCTGTGAGTACCAGGCAGTTAGCAAGTTTGGTAGGATACCAATGACCATCCACAGCATCAGAGCTTTGAGAAGCCTAGTTACCGTGAATAAACGGTAACGTGGAACTTGTGAACTCCGGTGTGGCGTTAATACAGTCACCGTAACATCTCTAAATGGGGTTATGCAGATATATGCAAAGTGGCAGGGAAAGGGAGAGGGGGAGAGGGAGAAGGAGAGAGGTGAAGAACACACAACATTGTAAATACAAACTATATTTATGTTTCTTTTTTCCTTTTTGTACTTTATTGCACATCATTACATTGTATATAGACATAACATGCCATTTAAATCTCTTTATGTTATTTTTTTACATTTGAGTGTGATGTTTACTGTTCATTTTTATAGTTTATTTAACTTTTGTTTATTATCTATTTTGCTTGCTTTGGCAATTTTAACATATGTTTCCCATGCCAGTAAAGCACCTTAAATTGAAAGAGTGAGAGAGAGAGGTGTGACAGTCAGTGGAGTGGTAGAATGATAGAGTGGTCACAGAAGTGAGAGTGGAGGAGGAGAGAGAGGTGGAGGAGGAGGAGAGAGGAGGACAGAGAGGAGATTAGAGGAGGATGAGGAGGAGATTAGAGGAGGAGGAGGAGATTAGAGGAAAGCTCAGAGGAGGAGGAGAGAGAGGAGGAGGAGAGAGAGGAGGAGAAGAAGATTAGAGGAAAGCTCGGAGGAGGAGGAGAGAGAGGAGGAGGAGGAGGAGGAGGAGGAGGAGGAGGAGGAGGAGGAGGAGATTAGAGGAGAGAGAGGAGGAGAGAGGAGGAGATTAGAGGAAAGCTCAGAGGAGGAGGAGAGAGAGGAGGATGAGGAGAGAGAGGAGGATGAGGAGAGAGAGGAGGATGAGGAGAGAGAGGAGGATGAGGAGGAGAGGAGGAGGAGGAGGAGAGAGGAGGATGAGGAGAGAGAGGATGAGGAGAGAGAGAGGAGGATGAGGAGAGAGAGGATGAGGAGAGAGAGAGGATGAGGAGAGAGAGAGAGGATGAGGAGAGAGAGGAGGATGAGGAGAGAGAGGAGGATGAGGAGAGAGAGGAGGAGGAGGAGAGAGAGGAGGATGAGGAGAGAGAGAGGATGAGGAGAGAGAGGATGAGGAGAGAGAGAGGGTGAGGAAAGAGAGAGGATGAGGAAAGAGAGGAGGAGGAGAGAGAGAGGAGGAGGAGAGAGAGGAGGATGAGGAGGAAAAATGAGGATGAGGAGGCTTTTCAAATAGTTTATTAGAAACTCAAAACTAAATTCCAATAAATATTGGAATTTCAACGCAAAAAAATGCAATTCTAATTTGCATTTGTTCAATTTAATTACAAGGACATACTTCCTGATACAGAGGGGCCGACTCCAGAGGGGCCGACTCCAGAGGGGCCGACTCCAGTCTCTTGACTTTTTGGGATCGTCGCAGTTTTGTATCTGTTGCCTGGTGTGGCCAACATTTTGGTTTATTTTAAATTGTCAAATCAAATCAAACTGACACACTGGCCTAGCTACACGAGCTAGCATGGTGCTGTTTAAAGCGGGGACGCTAGGTGATGGATAGGAAGCAGAAGGCTTTGAAAGGAGCAGCCCACTTGGAAGTGGAAGGATGGAGCTCGTCTCCCCGGCAGGCGCCGTGTTGCCCAGTTGGACGGGCGCCCAGCGGCAGCGGTGGGGGGGGGCGGACGACACTGTGCCAATATGGCAACCCAGCGGGTCACTCAGAGAGACTGGGGATGGCATCTAGCAGCAGAGACAACAGGCTGCCAGACACACACACACACAAAGCAGAGCACAGAAGAGAGAGAGAGAGAGAGAGAGAGAGAGAGAGAGAGAGAGAGAGAGAGAGAGAGAGGGTGGATTGAGAGAGCGAGGGGGAGAAAGAGTGATAGAGAGACGGAGGGGGGGATTGAAAGAGCGGAGGGAGAGGAGAGAGAGGGAGGGGAGAGAGAGAGTGTGTCTCTCTGTGTTGTCTCTCTATGAGACAGTCCGAGTGAGAGGGGGGGATGGAAAGAGAGAAGGGGGAGAGAGAGGGAGGGGAGAATGGGGGATTGAAAGAGCAAAGGGGGAGAGAGACATAGAGAGAGGGTGGAGAGAGAGGTAGAGACAGAGAGTGTGTCTCTGTGTTGTCTCTCTATGAGACAGTCAGAGTGGGAGGGTGAAGAGAGGTTCAGTGATGATACCACTGTTGTAGGCCTGATAACCAGCAACATTGAGTGAGCCTATAGGGAGGAGGTAAGTTAACTACGTCAGCAAAACAAAGCAAAACAACGGAGTTGATTGTTGGACCCTCAACAGGACTGCAGTAGAGAGAGTCCGCAGTTTTACGTTCATCGGCGTCCACATCTCCGAGGACTTGACATGGACCAACAACACCACCTCTCTTGTCAAAAGCATCTCCACTTCCTAAGACGGCTGAAGAAATTCATGCATGGCACGCCGGGTCCTCTCCAAATACTACCACTGCACCATCGAGATAGTCCTGACCGGTTGCCTCACCGCCTGGTAGGGGAATTGTTCTGTCCACCACCGCAAAGCCCTCCAGCGGGTGGTGAAGAAGGCCCAGTACATCACTGGGAACGTGATCCCATCCAGGATATCTACTTGAAACAGTTTATGAGGAAGTCCTGTAGCATCATCAAGGACCCAACACACCCCAGCCACAAGCTGTTCACTCCCTTACCGCTGGGCAGACGATATCAGAGCATGAGGTCTGATATAAACTGTCTCTGAGCCTGTTGGTATCAGACCTCATGTTCTGATACAGTCTGATGGCTTGTAGATAGAAACTGTCTCTGAGCCTGTTGGTATCTACAAGCCATCAGACTGTATCAGAGCATGAGGTCTGATACCAACAGGTTCAGAGACCGTTTCTATCTACAAGCCATCAGACTGCTGAACACTTGAACTGGAATGACCACCTGCTCTGATTCTCTCTCCCTTTATCACACACACACAAACACACACAAACATCTCAACAGCTGCTACCAGACTATTATTTACTTGTGCTAATAATGCTCAATTTAAACACTTGTCCCCGCAATCACCCCTTCCCTGATATACAGGGGTAAATATAAAATGTGCCTTCCTGTATTATACTGATGCTAAATGTTTATTATATTCTACTGAAAAAAATCAAATAAAAAAGGTCCCACCTCATATAAGACTAATTGGAGGAATGTTTCTGCTGGGGAGACTAGACAGGCAGTTAAATGGTCCCAGTGTCTTAATTGTATTCACTTATTTTACCTTTATTTAACTTAATTTACCTTTATTTGACCAGGCAAGTCCGTTAAGAACAAATTCTTATTTTCAATGACAGCCTGGGAACAGTGGGTTCAGGGGCAGAACGACAGATTTGTACCTTGTCAGCTCGGGGATTTGAACTTACAACCTTCCGGTTACTTGTCCAACACTCTAACCACCTGCCGCCCCAGTGAGGTCAGTCAGCTTGAGTAGCAATGGATAGGATAGGAATATTTGTGGTTTTGGTGTCTATATTACTCATGGCTATGTTCAGCTGGGGGCCAAACTGAACGACAGCATTTGGTTATAGATGGTTAGTATGTATTGTTTTGATCATGACTGTATAGCCAAAGAACATAATATATTTAAATATTTTGTTGGAAGTCTCAGGATGCCTCATTGAGTAAAGTACTGTAAATTGTTAATCAAAAGAAGATTTTGTTTTTGATACATTCTCTCCACTAAACACATCAATATTCTCTTATGTTAAATCCTGTATTTATCCAAGTTTGTCCGATGTTTTCACACATGAAAACTGGTCCAATGTCTAGATGACTCCATACCCTATGTCACTGATTGTGTAGATGCAGACATCTGCCTCAAACCTATAAGAATTGGAAAAAAGGAAGTCACAAAAGAAGTACACAAATCGATGGTAGGGATATGAACTCATCTTGAAATTAAACCATTTTTAAGGTCCGTAAACATCTGACAAACTTTAATTCCGGCGTGAACTATCCCTTTAAGAATAGATACAGTACAGTACATCAAAGCCTTGGCACTGTATCCTGAGTGCTGTGCCTTTAGTATTGGTGACAGCCAGGCTACCCACAGAGAGGCAGAGAGAAAAGCCAAGCATCCATCCGCAAATGATTAAACAGCGATGTAATAGCGAGGAGTACTTGATCCACCCTCTCCATTTTATCATTTTCAATTCCACCTGGCTCAATGTTTATCCCTCAGGTTAAACAATATAATTTTACAAGAAAACAAGCGTAAAAAGGACAACAATAAAACAGTAAATCCATTATTAAACAGAATGAAATTAAAGCCTCCTTCTTCGCCACGTGATTGAACGTACCAATTCATAATAGTGCATAAACATACTTTTTTTTCAGCACTGGTCACCCTGGCGCCATGGTCTATCACAGCTGAGCTCTGAGATACACGGGAGAGGAGTACTACCATTGGCCAATATGGTAGGACCAATACCAATAGTCCACATTGACCAAGATAATGGTCAGATTTAGAAACATGTTGCAGCTCCCTGGGATGCCAAAGACTCATTATTTATTTATTTGAATCTAGGGAGTTATCCGTGCCTAGCAACTATTGGCATTGAACACTTATCACTGGGGAGAAAATGTCAATTATTCCCCTTTAGCAGACGGGTGTGCAAACTGGGCTCTGGGTGCATGCAGTCTGATAATATTATTATATTCTTAACTGTGATTAGACATAAGATCCTGTAGTACAAAACACATACTGTATCTACTGTATAGAGTGTCCTGTGATAAATTCCTGCCGATGGGTCAACTCTCTGCAGCCGATATCATTTTATAATTTTCAGCTTGGAAAAGTCTTCATTGCCTCCTTCACAGTGCAGTGTAGGAGGAGGACACTATAAAGAAGCACCAAGAAAACAGTCATAAGGCTAGCTAGGTGGTACGTAGCATAAGGCTAGCTAGGTGGTACGTGGCATAATGCTAGCTAGGTGGTACATGTCATAATGCTATCTAGGTGGTACGTGGCATAAGGCTAGCTAGGTGGTACGTGGCATAAGGCTAGCTAGGTGGTACGTAGCATAAGGTTAGCTAGGTGGTAGGTGGCATAATGCTAGCTAGGTGGTACGTGGCATAAGGTTAGCTAGCAGGTAGGTGGCATAATGCTAGCTAGGTGGTACGTAGCATAAGGTTAGCTAGGTGGTAGGTGGCATAATGCTAGCTAGGTGGTACGTGGCATAATGCTAGCTAGGTGGTACGTGGCATAATGCTAACTAGGTGGTACGTGGCATAAGGCTAGCTAGGTGGTACGTGGCATAAGGCTAGCTAGGTGGTACGTGGCATAAGGCTAGCTAGGTGGTACGTGGCATAAGGCTAGCTAGGTGGTAGGTGGCATAAGGCTAGCTAGGTGGTAGGTGGCATAAGGCTAGCTAGGTGGTAGGTGGCATAAGGCTAGCTAGGTGGTAGGTGGCATAAGGCTAGCTAGGTGGTACGTGGCATAATGCTAGCTAGGTGGTACGTGGCATAAGGTTAGCTAGGTGGTACTAAGCATAAGGCTAGCTAGGTGGTACGTGGCATAAGGCTAGCTAGGTGGTACGTGGCATAAGGTTAGCTAGGTGGTACATAGCATAATGCTAGCTAGGTGGTACTAAGCATAAGGCTAGCTAGGTGGTACTAAGCATAAGGCTAGCTAGGTGGTACGTAGCATAAGGCTAGCTAGGTGGTACGTGAGTGGACACCTCCATTAGGTTTCTCTCACTGAGGCCAGAGGTGCTTAAATGCACGTATTCACTTATTCAGATCGCTCTCTCTTTCTCTCTCTCTCAGCCCAAAAATGTTTTGATTTATTTAACTAGGCAAGTCAGTTAAAGAACAAATTCTTATTTATAATGACAGCCTAGGAACAGTGGGTTAACCTTTTTTCAGGAGCAGAATGACAACTTTTCGCTCACTGGCCCAACGCTCTGACCACTAGGTTACCTGCCGACCTAAGGCAGTGCTGTAATGACTGTTTGCGACACCAATGTTGACCATCAGCCGTGCTTGTCACATCTCTGCGATAATTTAGAAATTGACAAAATGTAACCCGATTCGCATCAAATATAGTTGCGCAGACCACTGAGGTTGAGTGAAGCTTGTCAACACTTGACAACACTGACACACAGAGACAGCAAGTGGCAGAGAGCTCATGGCTCCATTCATGTGACATGTTGACTTAACTTTCATTTTGAAAGTAGGAAGACAATAAGTCTGGGTTTTACTTCGTAAGCACAATTAGTAATATATATAATAATATAATAATATTATAAGCACAATTAAAGCAGATCATTGGACAGAATACATTTACATATTAGCCTGAGAAGCCAAGTACTTGTATAATCTGAGCAGCATTTGAGAGAGCATTGGTATTATAGTCATGTAGGATACAGCGAGCTACAAAAGTATTGGGACAGGGACTTATTTGTAGTTGTTGTTTTGGCTCTGTACTGCAGTACTTTGGGTTTAAAATGATCATTTGAGGGTATTTTCATCTGTATCGGGTGAACCGTTTAGAAATGACAGCACTTTTTGTACAGTCCCTCCATTTCAAGGGACCAAAAAGTATTGGGACAAATTCACTTATATATGTGTAATAGAGTAGTCAAATGTTTAGTATATGACTCCCTGATAAATCACAATATAAAATTATTCACGTAGAAAATTGTTTTCACCTTTTATCACTCCTGTATGAGCGGAGAAAAATACTCCTCAGCAGAGAGCAGGTTCGCAGTTTTCGGGCGCGGGTACGATATTTGTGTGTCTAACTTTCTCACTCACCATTATTCAGGAGTATCCGTAATCATGGTAGCATCCACATCAATGTAGAAGTATTTAGAAACATTATATTCTTATTTACAATAAAAGTGAATGCAAAAATGACACAGTAATCTGAAACACAACCAAAACAAACAACAAATGCATCCAACCAGTTTGTAGAGTCACAGGCTTGTTGGAATCATTGCTTGATATAGGAATATGGGACCACATAATACAATTTCAACTACTTTAATACACATATAAGTTCATTTGTCTCAATACTTTTGGTCCCCTAAAATGGGGAGGACTATGTACGTAAAGTGCTGTAATTTATAAACTCTTCACCCGATATGGATGAAAATACCCTGAAATTATAGCTGACAGTCTGCTTTTTAACCTCATAGTCATTATATCATTTCAAATCCAAAGTTCTGGAGCGCTGATCCAAAACAACAAAAGACGTGTCACTGTCCCAATACTTTTGGAACTCACTATATGTCGTCCACAGTGTGAAGTTCTAGGTCTAAGCTAGGGGTCTTCTTGGCAGTGCTGGGTCTGTATACACAAAGTAAGAGTTGAATATATATATACGAAACCTTTAAGCCAAAATATAAATACAGTATATGTTTGTAACATATTTATTTAAATTTTTTAAATTTTACCTTTATTTAACTAGGCAAGTCAGTTAAGAACAAATTCTTATTTTTAATGACAGCCTAGGAACAGTGGGTTAACTGCCTGTTCAGGGGCAGAACGACAGATTTGTACCTTGTCAGCTCGGCCATTTGTACTTACAATCTTTCGGTTACTTGTCGAACACTCTAACCACTAGGCTACACTGCCGCCCCATATCAGCTCTATTTTCTGCTGTCATTAAGGCGGCGCTAGTGTCAAACGTACACTGACAATTTCGACTTGTAAAAGCTGGCGCTCAGTTATTTTCCAGCTCCCCTGGCAATGAGGTGGAAGTTAAAAATGTGTGCCAATTTGAATCAGCACTACTTATTTATATTTTAGACTCAACAAAAGCTGGTCTTCGCGGTAACGTAATTGGTTATAGCATCAATTTTGCCAGAGGAAGCACACAGTAGCCTAATCAGTAGCCTAATCAGTAGCTTAATCAGTAGCCTAATCAGTAGCCTAATCAGTAGCCTAATCAGTAGCATAATCAGCAGCTTAATCAGCAGCTTAATCAGTAGCATAATCAGTAGCCTAATCAGCAGCGTAATCAGTAGCTTAATCAGTAGCCTAATCAGTAGCATAATCAGCAGCATAATCAGCAGCATAATCAGCAGCATAATCAGTAGCCTAATCAGTAGCCTAATCAGTAGCCTAATCAGTAGCCTAATCAGTAGCCTAATCAGTAGCCTAATCAGTAGCCTAATCAGTAGCCTAATCAGTAGCCTAATCAGTAGCCTAATCAGTAGCCTAATCAGCAGCGTAATCAGTAGCTTAATCAGTAGCCTAATCAGTAGCATAATCAGTAGCCTAATCAGTAGCATAATCAGCAGCTTAATCAGTAGCATAATCAGTATCTTTATCAGTAGCTTAATCAGTAGCCTAATCAGCAGCCTAATCAGCAGCTTAATCAGTAGCCTAATCAGTAGCTTAATCAGTAGCCTAATCAGTAGCCTAATCAGCAGCATGATCGGTAGCCTAATCAGTAGCCTAATCGGTAGCCTAATCAGCAGCATAATCGGTAGCTTAATCAGCAGCTTAATCAGTAGCGTAATCAGCAGCGTAATCAGTAGCTAATCAGTAATCAGTAGCTTAATCAGTAGCCTAATCAGTAGCCTAATCAGTAGCTTAATCAGTAGCCTAATCAGTAGCGTAATCAGCAGCGTAATCAGTAGCCTAATCAGCAGCTTAATCAGTAGCCCAATCAGTAGCTTAATCGGTAGCCTAATCAGTAGCCTAATCAGTAGCTTAATCAGTAGCCTAATCAGCAGCATAATCAGTAGCCTAATCAGTAGCTTAATCAGTAGCTTAATCAGTAGCCTAATCAGTAGCCCAATCAGTAGCTTAATCAGTAGCCTAATCAGCAGCATAATCAGTAGCCTAATCAGCAGCATAATCAGCAGCCTAATCGGTAGCTTAATCAGTAGCCTAATCGGTAGCCTAATCAGCAGCCTAATCAGCAGCATAATCAGTAGCTTAATCAGCAGCTTAATCAGTAGCGTAATCAACAGCGTAATCAGTAGCTTAATCAGTAGCCTAATCAGTAGCTTAATCAGTAGCTTAATCAGTAGCCTAATCAGTAGCCTAATCAGTAGCGTAATCAGTAGCGTAATCAGCAGCGTAATCAGCAGCCTAATCAGCAGCCTAATCAGTAGCTTAATCAGTAGCCTAATCAGTAGCTTAATCAGTAGCCTAATCAGTAGCCTAATCAGCAGCCTAATCAGCAGCCTAATCAGCAGCCTAATCAGTAGCCTAATCAGTAGCCTAATCAGTAGCCTAAACAGTAGCCTAATCAGTAGCTTAATCAGCAGCCTAATCAGTAGCCTAATCAGTAGCCTAATCAGTAGCCTAATCAGTAGCCTAATCAGTAGCCTAATCAGTAGCCTAATCAGTAGCCTAATCAGTAGCCTAATCAGTAGCCTAATCAGTAGCCTAATCAGCAGCCTAATCAGTAGCCTAATCAGTAGCCTAATCAGTAGCCTAATCAGTAGCCTAATCAGCAGCCTAATCAGTAGCCTAATCAGTAGCCTAATCAGTAGCCTAATCAGTAGCCTAATCAGTAGCTTAATCAGCAGCCTAATCAGCAGCCTAATCAGTAGCCTAATCAGTAGCCTAATCAGTAGCTTAATCAGTAGCCTAATCAGTAGCCTAATCAGTAGCTTAATCAGTAGCCTAATCAGTAGCTTAATCAGTAGCCTAATCAGTAGCCTAATCAGCAGCCTAATCAGCAGCCTAATCAGCAGCCTAATCAGTAGCTTAATCAGTAGCCTAATCAGTAGCCTAATCAGTAGCCTAATCAGTAGCCTATAACCAATGTTTTATTAAAATATCAGGAGCAGAAAAAGTCAATACTTTCCAATTTTTCCATTATTTTGGACATTATTCTTGTCCATGCATATTCTATGAAAAAAGTTGACTAATTTGGCCTATATGTGCGACGTGGGAAGTCTCTTTAGGAACATCACAATAGACTGATTATCGTTGTTCCTTTATCATTTTGTAAAAAAGAATGGCATCTTTCACTTTCATCGCTAAATCTGCTTGTAGCCTAGGCTATTTGCCTGTTTGTTTGTTTACCTTTTACGTGGCAAAGTCACTAACAGATCATATGAACGGAGATGGAAGGCTAATCTTATAATAACATTGGGGCAATGTCCGTGAATTTTAGAACTCGCGAAATGCTTGGTGTGTTAGGGGAATGTTGAAGATTTACGATATCATTATTCTGACCCGATCCTATTTAGAAATATTGTGTTTTGATTTTCTTCAGTTTAATTTGATTTTTTTTTTTATTGAAAAATATTCACTGTCCATGGGTTTATGTCGAGATCGTACTTGGCTCGAATTGCAATCCAATTTCGCCTGGAGAAAATTATCTGTCAGATGGTTCCAAGATGTTTACAAAACATTATGGTTAGGAAGCAAATTCACTGTCTATGAATTCATAGACATTATTTCACTGTAAAATAGACAGAGCCATGCATTGTTCTTTTCTAAACCCAAAATGATAATAAATAGATTCATTATTGGGTTATGATACTATATGCCAGTGTGGTAGTTTTACTAAACTGGTAAAGGTATCCACGTTTTTAAAGAATTAAAGTAAATGTGCATCATTAACTAAAATGGCTTATGCAGGAAAAATGACATATAATTTTTTACATACAATTATGCGTAATGAACATGACTTTAGATTGCAGAAAAAATCAGTTTCACGTGTTTAAAAATGTCTAAATTCTTCCAACATCCACCCCCTCCATAATCACGTCTTGCCCCCTCTTAAACAAGGGGTTCATGACACCCCTGAGTATAGGCCTACTATCTCTATTCTCAAGAGAATTCATTATTAAATATTGTTTGCAGTATACTTGAAGAATATTTGAAGAAAAAAAAGAACATGCCACATTTTACTTACCATGCAAAGAAAAATCAACCGGAAAACATACAGGAAAAAAATATGTGATATGGAAATGAAGTTATCATCCAATTGGTTTATGCATTGGACACAATATTAGACACATGATGAACATGATTATTGGACGCAATAAAAAATCATCATGCAATAATCAAACAACTTACATTGACTATCAAATTTCCTAATGATAGTATCGAGGAAAGTATTCTGTGGTGCCACGTGACCCCGTCGAACCGGCATCTTTGCTCTATCCCCCTGAAGTTTTTGGACTTTCTGTCGCCAATGCGGACCTCTAACTCTACGAGTCCCGACAAAACGGACGACAATCACTGTGCCCTACGTCATAGAATAATAAATACTGTACTCCTCGACCGAAGCATGAGCATGACTTCATGAGACGGACCAAGTGGACAGTCCTCTCAGAGAAAGGAGCGTTATAGAAAATGTGCCACCACTTAATCCGGAAACAGTTTCTAGTTTCCACTAAGAGGAGCGCATGTTTTGTTTACGTTCCTTGAGCTGTCAAATATGATATCCTCTCTGGTGAATGGCAAGGCGAGAGTCTACTTCTTGTAATTTCTCATTACACACTCCGGGGGAGTCAGTCAGCCTTGCTTTTGCCATAGTTGCGTCTTTTTTTCCTTTTCTCCTGGCCCACCTATTCTTCCCTGTTTCCGTACGCCCGATGGACGAAACAGAGAGGAATCAGCAGCCAAGTAAATAGTTGAATAAATCGTTGGATAAAGTCCGTCCTAGGTCGTTGGGACGTAGTCGCTCTGGAGTAGAAGTGTCCCGCGTGTGGTCAGTACTCTGTGCGCTCACCGGTGGTGGCGACTGCGCCTCTTTCACACTTTCCTCATCGGCAAACAGAACTGTTGAAACATTGAATGACAATGAACGTGTATAAAGCACAACGTCAGCCATAAAATATCATCATAATTTGTATAATTTGATGCTTAGTAATACAAATATTCGATTACATTTATTGAATAGCCCATCTATCCAATACATCGAGAATGGCTAATTAACAAAGAGAAAGAGATGCGACTATTCTAAAGCGTTGTAACTAAAGAAGGACAGCAGCATCGGATTTGAAATAAACCAAACATGAGCCTCTGTGGCCAAACGGTTTGGTATCCACACAAGTGCCGCTACATTTACATTCAGGTGTGTAAGCTAACCCACATCCACATGACATCCCAATCACAATTCAACCAGACTGGCACACACAACAGCCGCAATCTATTGTAAGCCTATATGCAATGAGGCTAATTCAAAATACCAATCGAAAACAAGGGCTGGTTGTGGTCGGTTTCAGTTTGCGTGTGAAGTGCACGAGGCGTTGACTCACCGCTTGGTCAATTATGCGCTTTTTGGGGACTTCCGATGCGCTTTGTTTATTTCACGGAAGGACTGGGCTTCATCCTCAGTTGTCTCATGTATGATGGGGCTTCAGACTAGTACACACGTCACTGCCAGCACGAGCACTGTAGGGGGTTTCCCTATCTTCACCGTGCGATAGACAAAGAGCACGCTCCGCGTGCAAGTACGCATGTTGTTGGCACTGTATGGTTCACTTTGATGTTATTTTACAGTATGATGCTTAACTCTCCCTACCGGTATACAATATCATCTTCATTAAAATACAATACACACACAATAAAACTGTTATCCGGATTATTTACTGTATTTTATTTAGAAAGGTGTAAATGTGAAAATGGAGAGGGGGATCCATAGAGCTCCGTGGGCGGAGAGCTGCCTGTTCACTCGTTCCAATTCCCTTATTTAGTCAGGAGCATACAACAGACACGCGGCTGTCTCCTGGAAGCGTCCCCCAGTGAGATCTCCCAGTCTCTCTCTCTCTCTCTCTCACACTGTTTTATACAGGTTTATATTTTACACCCGTCTTCACAGAGACATGCATCGTATATGTGCATAGATTTACAAAATATACTGGTATGGACATCCCATTTAGCAACATGGAACATAATCTTTAAATATAGATTGTGTACAGAAAGATTGAAAGAGTGATAAGTGATATATTGGAAGCACAACACTGTACAGTGTAAAAGGAGTTTCAGAAGGCACTGTATGATAGCTTGATCCATAATTAAAAAATCATATGTCAAGTGTGTAGATACTCTTTTAAGACTCTACAGTGCCTTGCAAAAGTATTCACCCCCTTGGCGTTTTTCCCTATTCTGTTGCATTACAACCTGAAATTTAAATGGATTTTTTTATTTGGATTTAATGCAATGGACATACACAGAATAGTCCAAATTGGTGATGTGAAATTTTAAAAAATAATCGGAAAAGGTGTGCGTGCATATGTATTCACCCCCTTTGCTATGAAGCCCCTAAATAAGATCTGGTGCAACCAATTACCTTCACAAGTCACATAATTAGTTAAATAAAGTCCACCTGTGTGCAATCTAAGTGTCACATGATCTGTCACATGATCTCAGGGTATATACATCTGTTCTGAAAGGCCCTAGAGTCTGCAACACCACTAAGCAAAGGGCATCACCAAGCAAGCAGCACCATGAAGACCAAGGAGCTCTCCAAACAGGTCAGGGACAAATATGTGGAGAAGTACAGATCAGGGTTGGGTTATAAAAACCATCTGAAACTTTGAACATCCCACAGAGCACCATTAAATCCATTATTAAAAAATGGAAAGAATATGGCACCACAACAAACCTGCCACCCCCAAAACTCACAGACCAGGCAAGGAGGGCATTAATCAGAGAGGCAACAAAGAGACCAAAGATAACCCTGAAGGAGCTGCAAAGCTCCACAGCGGAGATTGGAGTATCTGTCCATTGGACCACTTTAAGCCGTACACTCCACAAAGCTGGGCTTTACAGAGTGGACAGAAAAAAAAGCCATTGCTTAAATTAAAGAAAAAAATAAGCAAACACATTTGGTGTTCGCCAAAAGGCATGTGGGCGACTCTCCAAATATATGGAAGAAAGTACTCTGGTCAGATGAGACAAAAATGTAGCTTTTTGGCCATCAAGGAAAAAGCTGTCTGGTGCAAACCCAACACCTTTCGCCCCGAGAACCCTATCCCCACAGTGAAGCATGGTGGTGGCAGCATCATGATGTGGGGATGGTTTTCAGCGGCAGGAACTGGAAAACTGATCAGAATTGAAGGAATGATGGATTGTGCTAAATACAGGGAAATTCTTGAGGGAAACCTGTTTCAGTCTTCCAGAGATTTGAGACTGGGATGGAGGTTCACCTTCCGCAGGACAACGACCTAAGCATACTGCTAAAGCAACACTCGAGTGGTTTAAAGGGAAACATTTACATGTCTTGGAATGGCCTAGTCAAAGCCCAGATTCAATCCAATTGAGAATCTGTGGTATGACTTAAAGATTGCTGTACGCCAGTGGAACCCATCCAACTTGAAAGAGCTGGAGCAGTTTTGCCTTGAAGAATGGGCAAAAATCCCAGTGGCTAGATGTGCCAAGCTTTTAGAGACATACCGCAAGAGACTTGCAGCTGTAATTGCTGCAAAAGATGGCTCTACAAAGTATTGAATTTGGGAGGGTGAATAGTTACGCACCCTCAAATTCTTTTTTTTTTTGTCTTAATTAAATATTGTTCGTTTCACAAAAATATTTTGCATCTTCAAAGTGGTAGGCATGTTGTGTAAATCAAATGATAGAAACCCCCCAAAATATATTTTAATTCCAGGTTGTAAGGCAACAAAATAGGAAAAATGACAAGGGGGTTGAATACCTATGCAAGCCAGTGTATTACAATCCTTTCAAAAATTGTTGGAGTTTTTACCCTTCTAGGACGGCCAAGACTAAAGTATTTACTATATAAAAACAGAATAAGTGTTTGTTTTAAATAGCAGAAAATAGAAAAACAAATAATTGAAGAGCAACAGTAACGAGTTTATATACAGAGGGTATCGGTACAGAGACAATGTGTTACACAAGTTAGTGGAGGTAATTGAGAAAATGCAAATAGTCTGGGTAGCCATTAGATTAGCTGTTCAGGAGTCTTATGGCTTGGGGGTAGAAATTGTTGACTTCTTTAGGGTAGGGTGCAGCATTTGGAATTTTGGATGAAAAGCATGCTCAAATTAAACTACCTTCTACTCAGGATATGCTTATAATTAGTAGATTTTGATATAAAACTCTAAAGTTTCCAAAACTGTTAAAATAATGTCTGTGAGTATAAGAGAACTGATTTGGCAGGCAGAACCTGAGAAAAATCCATTCAGGAAGTAGGATTTTTTGTGTGTAGTTTTTTATTCAATGCCATTACAGTATCCATTGACTTAGGACTCAAATTGCAGTTCCTATGCCTTCCACTAGATGTCAACAGTATTTAGAAATTGTTTCAGGCTTGTATTCTGAAAAATGAGGGAGTAAGACCAGTCTGAATGAGTGGACCCTGCCATATCACAGAGCTTTGTCATGCGCGCGACCGAGAGAGCCTTTCTTGTTTACCTTTCATATTGACAACGTTATTGTTGAAATATTATCGATTATTTAGGCTAAAAACAACCTGAGGATTGAACATAAACATCGTTTGACATTTTGCTATGAACTTTACGGATACAATTTGGATTTTTTTTGTCTGCCTGTCGTAACTGCGTTTGAGCCTGTGGATGACTGGGAAAAAAAAGCGTGAACAAAATGGAGGATTTTGGATATAAAGAGAGACATACCCAAAACAAAAGGAACATTTATTGAATAAATTAATGGCTTCTGAGTGCAACCATATGATGACCATCAAAGGTAAGTGATTACATTTCTCTATTTCTGACTTGTGTAACTCTTCGACTTGGCTGGTTACAGTTTGTAATGATTTGTCTGCTGGGCTATGTTCTCAAATAATTGTAAGGTATGCTTTTGCCGTAAAGCATTTTTGAAATCTGACACCGTGGTTGAATTCACAAGAAGTTCATCTTTAAACCTATGTAAAATAGTTGTATCTTTTCTGAATGTTTATAATGAGTATTTCTGTATTTGAATTTGGCGCTCTGCAATCTCACTGGATGTTGGCCAGGTGGGACGCTAGCATCCCACATACCCTAGAGAGGTTCTAAGAAGCATCTTGGACATAGAATTGGAGCTCCGGTACCACTTGCCGTGCGGTAAAAGAGAGAACCGTCTATGAATAGGGTGGCTGGAGTCTTTGGCAATTTTTAGGGCATTCCTCTGACACCACCCGGTATAGAGGTCCTGGATGGCAGGAAGCTTGGCCCCGGTGATGTACTGGGTCATATGCACTTCCTCCTGTTGTGCCTGGCGGTTGGAGACCAAGCAGTTGCCATACCAGGCAGTGATGCAACCAGGATGCTCTCGATGGTGCAGCTGTATAACTTTTTGAGGATCTGAAGACCCATTCCAAATCTTTTCAGTTTCTTCAGGGGGAATAGGCGTTGTCGTGCCCTCTTCATGACCGTCTTGGTGTGTTTGGACCATGATAGTTAGTTGGTGATGCGGACACCAACGAACTTGAAGCTCTCAACCTGCTCCACCACAGCCCAGTTGATGAGAATGGGGTGTGCTCGGCCCTCCTTTTCCTGTAGTCCACGATCAATCTCCTTTGTCTTATTCACGTTGAGGGAGAAGCTGTTATCGTGGCACCACACTGCCAGGTCTCTGACCTCCTCCCTATAGGCTGTTTCATCATTGTCGGTGATCAGTCCTACCATTGTTGTGTCGTCAGCAAACTTAATGATGGTGTTGGAGTCATGTTTGGCCACGCAGTCATGACAAATATAAACAGAAAAGTTACAAAACCAGAGTGAGGCCCCGTACACACATATACAGTCTAGATAGTATACTTTATTCTTTGCCTCCCTGCTGCTTCTTTTTCTTCTGTTTGATTGCAGACTGTGTCATCTTGGCCTTCTTGGGACAGGGAGTACAGGAGGGGACTGAGGACTCACCCTTGAGGGGCATCCGTGTTGAGGATCAGCTTGGCAGATGCGTTGTTACCTACCCTTAACAGCTGGGGGTGGCCCATCAGGAAGACCAGGATCCAGTTGCAGAGGGAGGTGTTTAGTCCCAGGGTCCTTTGAGGGCAATATGGTGTTACCTAACCTTAGGTTATTTAGTTTACGTCTTCCTTCTAAACACTGATCCATAACAAAGTAAACTAATTAACATGTCTGCCTGCTGTTGGTAGCTAACTGCTTGGGTTGTCATACTAAAGATTGTAGAAGCCTATGGGAAAAGAGTAGTTTTGGTCGCGATGGAGGTCCATACAGAGCCCTCTGGCTGGGGCCAAAACTTTGTGTGTGTCTATGGTGGGCTAAACTGAAATGCGATGCTTCAGTCATGTACTCGAATGTGGATCTGGTGACATTTCGGAGAAAGGAGCCAGGTTCTCTCTAGAGGGGTGGATTGTGGATTTTGCTCAATGGGAACGTTTATTTTTTTAAACATTTCTTTAACTCAGCAAGTCAGTTAAGAACACATTCTTATTTTCAATGACGGCCTAGGAACAGAGGGTTAACTGCCTTGTTCAGGGGCAGAACGAGAGATTTGGACCGTATCAGCTCGGGGATTCGATCTTGCAATCTTTCAGTTACTAGTAACCACTAGATTAGAGCATTGTGGATCTTACAGCGTGATCTGAGTTCTTACCGCGTGATCGGAGTTCTTACCGCGTGATCGGAGTTCTTACCGCGTGATCGGAGTTCTATTTTAGGATTAACGTTATCACAGTTGTTTCTCGTTGAAGAGGCATTAGCTAATGTCCCTCTTCCTCCGTTTCTAAAAAATATCGAGTGTTTCTTTCTAGCTGGCAAAATAAGTGAACAAAATGTTGTTTGTACTGCCATACAGTATACTGATAGCATATCTAGCCAGCTAGACAATGATAGACGCAATATGATGTGGGTGGAAAGAATTCACTTTCTGTTTCATCTGCTGCTGGCTTGATAATGTTCACTCAAATACATTTTTCCACTGTAAAGACTGTAATTGTGTCCGTATGTTGTGAAAATTGTAGAAAAATCCTCACAGCCGTTTTCCATACTTGTTTACGTCTTCCTTCCGGTTTACTGAGCTTGTTGTCATTGCAGGCAATGGCAACAAGCTCAGTCCGATCATGCTGTGACACACCGCCCCAGACCATGACGAACCCTCCACCTCCAAATCGATCCCGCTCCAGAGTAACGCTCATTCCTTCAACGATAAACACGAATCCAACAATCACCCCTAGTGAGACAAAACCGTAGACTCGGCAAAAAGTGCTCTTCACTGACAACTGACAAATCTGGTGCAGTCCATGAGGAGGAGTACTTAATGCAGCAGTACTTAATGCAGCTGGTGGCCACACCAGATACTGACTTACTTTTGATTTTGACCCCCCTTTGTTCAGTGACACATTATTCAATTTCTGTTAGTCACATGTCTGTGGAACTTGTTCAGTTTATGTCTCAGTTGTTGAATCCTGCAATGTTCATACAAATATTTACACGTTAAGTTTGCTGAAAATAAACGCAGTTGACTTTAAGAGGACGTTTCTTTTTTTGCTGAGTTTACATACTGTGCACTCGGAAAGTATTTAGACCCCTTGACTTTTTCCACATTTTGTTACGTTACAGCCTTATTCAATAATGTATTCAATAGTTTTCCCCCCCTCATCAATCTACACACAATACCCCATAATGACATCACAATACCCCATAATGACAAAGAAAAATTGTTTTTCAAAATGCATACAAATTTTGAAAAAAAAAATTCAACTGAAATATTACATTTACATAAGTATTCAGGCACTTTTGGCAGTGATTACAGCCTCAAGTCATCTTGGGTATGACACGACAAGCTTGGCGCACCTGTATTTGGGCAGTTTCTCCCATTCTTTGCAGATCCTCTGAAGCTCTATCAGGTTGGATGGGGAGCTGCACATCTATTTTCAGCTCTCTCCAGAGATGTTCGATCAGGTTTTCGTCAAGGCCCTCTCTGTATTTTGATCCATTCATCTTTCCCTAAATCCTGACAAGTCTCAGAGTCCCTGCCCCTGAAAAACATCCCACAGCATGATGCTACCACCACCATGCTTCACCGTAGGGATGGTGCCAGGTTTCTTCCAGACGTGACGCTTGGAATTCAGGCCAAAGAGTTCAATATTGGTTTGGTTTTTGCTCTGACATGCACTGTCAACTGTGGGACGTTATTTAAAGAGACAGGTGTGTGCCTTTCCAATCATGTCCAATCAATTTAATTTACCACAGCTGGACTCCAATCAAGTTGTAGAAACATCACAAGGATGGTCAATGGAAACAGGATGCACCTGAGCTCAATTTCAAGTCTCATAGCAAAGGGTCTGAATACTAAATAAGGTATTTATGTTTTTTTTATGTTTAATACATTTCTAAAAACCTGTTTTTTGCTTCATCATGATGGGGTATTGTGTGTAGATTGATGAGGATTTTTTTTTTATTTAATACATTTTAGAATAAGGCTGTAATGTAACAACATGTGGAAAAAGTCAAGGGGTCTGAACACTTTCCAAATGCACTGTATATGATTTATCTGCTACCTGGACTTTAAGGCTAGCTGACAGGCTCACCGTTGAACTCTTCTTTCTTCTCGAATCCAGAGGACATAAAGCAATATATAGAGTATACATATAGATTTTGAGACATGACATGTAATATTTTCATTAGTATACGCTTTTCATATTAATGCGAAATTCATGTCATTTTTTTTGAAGATCTCTTACAAAAGCAAACGTATCGTAACGCAACGTAGTGAAATGTCAACGGGACACCGAGCTTACCGCAAGCTGTTCATTTTCAAAGCCTTTCACATTCAATTCGGTTGGTGGCATTTCAGTTTGGCTTTTAAACAAACGTTTAGAGGCTACAATGGGGAAACAACTTCGCAGATATCTACCACAACATGTAAAATGATCAAAAGTCATAAGAGTGAGACAAATTGGCAGCTGCCATCTTTAATAATGAAACCTTCACTGAGAATTATTGCAGAACTGTATTACATGTGTGGCACATGAAATTGCCCAAGAGAAAGTATGTCACCAGGCAACGCACAACTATATGATTGAAGAATCGGAGCTCTGTAAATTGCCTTGCGATGTATATATCCAATTAGCTAATGCAATCAACCACGTTGATGAATGATGACTACAGAATTGGTTATTCTTGGTGAGGCCCTGATTGAATTATGCATGTAGCTATCATGGGGGGGTGCAGCCATCATGTCCATTAAAGTGCATTACCGGAGAACGACAAGAAGTGGAAGAAACAGCAAGGGACAGTGGGACTGCAGCAACTGGGTGTGAGTGACAGAGAGTTGCTATGACGTGATGGGCGGAGGGACAGTAGGACTGCAGCAACTGGGTGTGAGTGACAGAGAGTTGCTATGACGTGATGGGCGGAGGGACAGTAGGACTGCAGCAACTGGGTGTGAGTGACAGAGAGTTGCTATGACGTGATGGGCGGAGGGACAGTAGGACTGCAGCAACTGGGTGTGAGTGACAGAGTTGCTATGACGTGATGGGCGGAGGGACAGTAGGACTGCTGCAACTGGGTGTGAGTGACAGAGAGTTGCTATGACGTGATGGGCGGAGGGACAGTAGGACTGCAGCAACTGGGTGTGAGTGACAGAGAGTTGCTATGACGTGATGGGCGGAGGGACAGTAGGACTGCAGCAACTGGGTGTGAGTGACAGAGAGTTGCTATGACGTGATGGGCGGAGTGACAGTGGGACTAGAGCAACTGGGTGTGAGTGACAGAGTTGCTATGACGTGATGGGCGGAGTGACAGTGGGACTACAGCAACTGGGTGTGAGTGACAGAGAGTTGCTATGACGTGATGGACGGAGTGACACTGGGACTGCAGCAACTGGGTGTGAGTGACAGAGAGTTGCTATGACGTGATGGGCGGAGGGACACTGGGACTGCAGCAACTGGGTGTGAGTGACAGAGAGTTGCTATGACGTGATGGGCGGAGGGACAGTAGGACTGCAGCAACTGGGTGTGAGTGACAGAGAGTTGCTATGACGTGATGGGCGGAGGGACAGTAGGACTGCTGCAACTGGGTGTGAGTGACAGAGAGTTGCTATGACGTGATGGGCGGAGGGACAGTGGGACTGCAGCAACTGGGTGTGAGTGACAGAGAGTTGCTATGACGTGATGGGCGGAGTGACAGTGGGACTAGAGCAACTGGGTGTGAGTGACAGAGAGTTGCTATGACGTGATGGGCGGAGTGACAGTGGGACTACAGCAACTGGGTGTGAGTGACAGAGAGTTGCTATGACGTGATGGACGGAGTGACAGTGGGACTACAGCAACTGGGTGTGAGTGACAGAGAGTTGCTATGACGTGATGGGCGGAGGGACAGTAGGACTGCAGCAACTGGGTGTGAGTGACAGAGAGTTGCTATGACGTGATGGGCGGAGGGACAGTAGGACTGCAGCAACTGGGTGTGAGTGACAGAGAGTTGCTATGACGTGATGGGCGGAGGGACAGTAGGACTGCTGCAACTGGGTGTGAGTGACAGAGAGTTGCTATGACGTGATGGGCGGAGGGACAGTAGGACTGCAGCAACTGGGTGTGAGTGACAGAGAGTTGCTATGACGTGATGGGCGGAGGGACAGTAGGACTGCAGCAACTGGGTGTGAGTGACAGAGAGTTGCTATGACGTGATGGGCGGAGGGACAGTAGGACTGCAGCAACTGGGTGTGAGTGACAGAGAGTTGCTATGACGTGATGGGCGGAGTGACAGTGGGACTAGAGCAACTGGGTGTGAGTGACAGAGTTGCTATGACGTGATGGGCGGAGTGACAGTGGGACTACAGCAACTGGGTGTGAGTGACAGAGAGTTGCTATGACGTGATGGGCGGAGTGACAGTGGGACTACAGCAACTGGGTGTGAGTGACAGAGAGTTGCTATGACGTGATGGACGGAGTGACACTGGGACTGCAGCAACTGGGTGTGAGTGACAGAGAGTTGCTATGACGTGATGGGCGGAGGGACAGTAGGACTGCAGCAACTGGGTGTGAGTGACAGAGAGTTGCTATGACGTGATGGGCGGAGTGACAGTGGGACTAGAGCAACTGGGTGTGAGTGACAGAGAGTTGCTATGACGTGATGGGCGGAGTGACAGTGGGACTACAGCAACTGGGTGTGAGTGACAGAGAGTTGCTATGACGTGATGGACGGAGTGACAGTGGGACTACAGCAACTGGGTGTGAGTGACAGAGAGTTGCTATGACGTGATGGGCGGAGGGACACTGGGACTGCAGCAACTGGGTGTGAGTGACAGAGAGTTGCTATGACGTGATGGGCGGAGGGACAGTAGGACTGCAGCAACTGGGTGTGAGTGACAGAGAGTTGCTATGACGTGATGGGCGGAGGGACAGTAGGACTGCTGCAACTGGGTGTGAGTGACAGAGAGTTGCTATGACGTGATGGGCGGAGGGACAGTAGGACTGCTGCAACTGGGTGTGAGTGACAGAGAGTTGCTATGACGTGATGGGTGGAGGGACAGCATGACTAACAGCATTGGACGCTGGCAGGAAGTGGGTGTGGTGGGGAGAGAGAGAGTATGTGTTTGTCTGTCTGTGTGTGTGTCTGGAGGGCTGTTCGTCTGTCTGTGTGTGTCTATTTGTGTGTGTGTGGGGGGCATTCGTTTAGAGGCTACTGATGGGGTGAAGAGAGCTGGTAAACTGGCAGCTGTGTATGTCAGGCAGGACGACGGACTCGCAGTCCTTGCTGTCACACCTCCAAAATGACATCATTGCTGTCACACCTCCAAAATGACATCATTGCTGTCACACCTCCAAAATGACATCATTGCTGGACAAACCTCCAAAATGACATCATTGCTGGACAAACCTCCAAAATGACATCATTGCTGGACAAACCTCCAAAATGACATCATTGCTGGACAAACCTCCAAAATGACATCATTGCTGGACAAACCTCCAAAATGACATCATTGCTGGACAAACCTCCAAAATGACATCATTGCTGGACAAACCTCCAAAATGACATCATTGCTGGACAAACCTCCAAAATGACATCATTGCTGGACAAACCTCCAAAACGACATCATTGCTGGACAAACCTCCAAAATGACATCATTGCTGTCACACCTCCAAAATGACATTGCTGGACAAACCTGCAAAACGAAATCATTGCTGTCACACCTCTAAAATGACATCATTGCTGGACAAAATGACATCACTGCTGGACAAACCTCCAAAACGACATCATTGCTGGACAAAATGACATCACTGCTGGACAAACAGCGCCCTCTACAGTAGCTTACTTCCACGTTGTCAAGACGACAGTCTCCCTTAGTGATGTTCCTGACCTCGGTGTAACGGCGACACTCAGCCACGGGCTCCCCCCGTAAGATGAGAGGAGGAACGGAGGAGAAAATAGAACAGGGCAGACAGATAAAAGGAGAGAGAGATTAGAGGAACGGCTGAGGAGGAGGAGAGAGAGGGCAGCTTGGGGAGTTGAGAAAAGAAAAGAGGGTTGTGTGTTAATGAATGAAAGAGAGAGACAGAGAGAGTTAATGAACGAGAATAAGCTCTAGAGAGAGAGAGAGAAAGAGAGAGAAACTCATTCTCTTTCAATGCCCCCTTACTAACAGTGATATTTTATACCAGCGAAGAACAAGATAGATAGATACATTTGTTGTACATGCCCTGGAGGGGAGGGGGAGAGAGAGGAGACCGGATGGGAGGACAGGGAAGGGGGTGAGAAGGGAGGAGAATAGTGGGAAGGGAGGAGGAGGACAAGGGCAAACGAGGGTATCAGAAAATGGTGAAAAGGAGGGAGAGTAGTGGGAGGTGGGAGACGGTGTGTCTGAAGGGGGAGGCCTACACACCTAACTTTTAAATTCAAATACTTGTTTGATTCCAGCTCCAACACACCTGGTTTAACAAATCAACTGATCATCAAGCTTTTGACTTGATGAGTTGAATCATTGGTGCTTATGCCGCAATAGAAACAAAGTAGGACTGAGTTTGGAAACACTGCTCCAGAATGAAAGGCAGACCCAGTCCCAAACTTAGGGCCGACACTCACCACAACCAGGGGCAGAGGAGGAGTGATGGAGGCAGAGAGAGGTAGATAGAATGGAGGGAGAGGCCTAGAGGAAGAGGAGGAGTTGGAGAGACAGAAAGCGAGAGGAGGGAGAGATGTTGGGTTTGACACAGAGGGATCCAGGTACTGGTGATCATGGTCTGCCAGTAGGAAACTACAGCGTTACCATCTCCAACCTGCTGGCTGTTGCTGGTAGAGCAGCTTTCTAGTTTCCAATGACTAGTGAGCCTCCACATCATATCGACACTGTGCACAGCTACTAATATATCAGAAGGTCAAAGAATCACACGCACCATCAAATGAGTCCACGGTACAAATTAATATTTCTCCTGGACAAAACACTTAAGAGAGAGAGAGAGAGAGAGTATTCATCAAGAGACCTTAGACCAGGGGTTCCCAACCTTTTCTGTTCCGGGGACCACCAAATCACTGTCAAAAGCTCGAGGACCACCATTCGCTGGGAATGTAACAAATGAAAGGCATATTATTATGATTGTGAAAAAGAATTCCAGGACCACCTGCAGTTAAACATAGGTTGAAAACCACTGCATTAAGACAACAGACACGTTAGGGTCTAAAGAAGAAAAACCAAAGTACATTTTACAGTCAAGTCTCAGTCCCTCAGTCTATTAACCATGTATCAAACCCCTTTGATGGCATTAAGATACCTCGAATCTGAAACGCCATTTTGAATGCCAGACTGTCCGGTACATTCCAAAACTTTCTCAGAATCATTTACCACGTTTACGTGCAGACCAATATCCAGTTAATATTTGAGATATAAGCGGGATATCAAAGGTGCTTATCCCGAATAAGACCGATAGCGGGGTATGAGCTACTCTGCGGAAAAAAAGTACCCAACTGTCATACTTGAGTAAAAGTAAATAAATAGACAACTGACCTTCAGGTGGAAGGGGTATGTGGGGACCAGGGTTGTACTGCCCTCTGTTGGGGTGGAGGGTTGGACACTCACTGACACAGTCACAGTCGTCGGTCGCTGCCCCAGAAAAGGTGTCATTGCCACCTGCCAAAAGGGAGAAATTAAGCACTGACAAAAAAAAAAAACTACTTCCCACTGTTAATCTGTCACCACCTAATGTTAACTCTGTTTAGTGGGCCAGATATAACACTTACCTCAGGATTTCCATTTCAAAACAGACTTGGGAAGCTATCATATTAGCCAACGTTTCAGTCAAATACTGACCTTTGGATCAAAATCATTGACAAGAGGAACATATTGGTGGGGACTTCACAATAACACCTGTCTTCTCCTGGAATCAGCATCTGGCCTTGCATGAAAAGACACACTATTCTATTGTTGCTAAGACACCAGGCCCTGACAGGAAAGTCGTGGGTAAACAGAACTATAGATTATTTTTTATTGACAATGTGAAGCACACAGGCTGGAACATTTACTTTAGATAAGAACCCTCTAGTCACACAGTGGTAGAACCCTGTTTTCAAGATGATGTATTCTGACGCACATATACAGTAGACACGCACACATACAGAACACACACACAGAACACACACACAGTACGCACACACAGTCACACACATGAAAGTATGCACACACAGTGGTGGAAAAAGCACCCAATTGTCATACTTGAGTAAAAGTAAAGATACCTTCATAGAAAATTACTCAAGTGAAAGTCACCCAGTTTAATTTTACTTGAGTAAAAGTATTTGGTTTTATATATACTTAAGTATTAAAAGTAAATGGAATTGCTAAAATATACAAAATCATTTAAATTCCGTATTAAGCAAACCAGACGGCACCTTCATGTTTTTTATTTATTTACGGATAGCCAGGGATACACTCCAACACTCAGACATCATTTACAAATGAAGCATGTATTTAGTGAGCCCCTCAGATCAGAGGCAGTAGGGAGGACCAGGGATGTTCTGTTTAGTGAATCTGCCAGATCGGAGGCAGTAGGGATGACCAGGGATGTTCTGTTTAGTGAATCTGCCAGATCGGAGGCAGTAGGGATGACCAGGGATGTTCTGTTTAGTGAATCTGCCAGATCGGAGGCAGTAGGGATGACCAGGGATGTTCTGTTTAGTGAATCTGCCAGATCGGAGGCAGTAGGGATGACCAGGGATGTTCTGTTTAGTGAATCTACCAGATCGGAGGCAGTAGGGATGACCAGGGATGTTCTGTTTAGTGAATCTGCCAGATTAGAGGCAGTAGGGATGACCAGGGATGTTCTGTTTAGTGAATCTGCCAGATCGGAGGCAGTAGGGATGACCAGGGATGTTCTGTTTAGTGAATCTGCCAGATCGGAGGCAGTAGGGATGACCAGGGATGTTCTGTTTAGTGAATCTGCCAGATTAGAGGCAGTAGGGATGACCAGGGATGTTCTGTTTAGTGAATCTGCCAGATCGGAGGCAGTAGGGATGACCAGGGATGTTCTGTTTAGTGAATCTGCCAGATCGGAGGCAGTAGGGATGACCAGGGATGTTCTGTTTAGGGAATCTGCCAGATTAGAGGCAGTAGGGATGACCAGGGATGTTCTGTTTAGTGAATCTGCCAGATTAGAGGCAGTAGGGATGACCAGGGATGTTCTGTTTAGTGAATCTGCCAGATCGGAGGCAGTAGGGATGACCAGGGATGTTCTGTTTAGTGAATCTGCCAGATCGGAGGCAGTAGGGATGACCAGGGATGTTCTGTTTAGTGAATCTGCCAGATCGGAGGCAGTAGGGATGACCAGGGATGTTCTGTTTAGGGAATCTGCCAGATTAGAGGCAGTAGGGATGACCAGGGATGTTCTGTTTAGTGAATCTGCCAGATTAGAGGCAGTAGGGATGACCAGGGATGTTCTGTTTAGTGAATCTACCAGATCGGAGGCAGTAGGGATGACCAGGGATGTTCTGTTTAGTGAATCTGCCAGATCGGAGGCAGTAGGGATGACCAGGGATGTTCTGTTTAGTGAATCTGCCAGATCGGAGGCAGTAGGGATGACCAGGGATGTTCTGTTTAGTGAATCTGCCAGATTAGAGGCAGTAGGGATGACCAGGGATGTTCTGTTTAGTGAATCTACCAGATCGGAGGCAGTAGGGATGACCAGGGATGTTCTGTTTAGTGAATCTACCAGATCGGAGGCAGTAGGGATGACCAGGGATGTTCTGTTTAGTGAATCTACCAGATCGGAGGCAGTAGGGATGACCAGGGATGTTCTGTTTAGTGAATCTACCAGATCGGAGGCAGTAGGGATGACCAGGGATGTTCTGTTTAGTGAATCTACCAGATCGGAGGCAGTAGGGATGACCAGGGATGTTCTGTTTAGTGAATCTACCAGATCAGAGGCAGTAGGGATGACCAGGGATGTTCTGTTTAGGGAATCTGCCAGATTGTAGGCAGTAGGGATGACCAGGGATGTTCCGTTTAGGGAGTCTGCCAGATCGGAGGCAGTAGGGATGACCAGGGATGTTCTGTTTAGTGAATCTGCCAGATCGGAGGCAGTAGGGATGACCAGGGATGTTCTGTTTAGTGAATCTACCAGATCGGAAGCAGTAGGGATGACCAGGGATGTACTCTTGATAAGCGTGGGAATTAGACCACCTTCCTGTCCTGCTAAGCATACAAAATGTAACAAGTACTTTTGGGTGTCAGATAAAATGTATGGAGATAAAAAGTACATTATTTTCCTTTGGAAAGTAGTGAAGTAAAAGTAAAAGTTAACAAAACTACTTAAGCAGTACCTTAAAGTATTTTTTACTTAAGTACTTTACACCACAGCACACACATAGTTAAGCTAAGTGTTTGACTTGAGGGCAGCCAGTGGAAGTTTGTAGGAAGTAGAGTCTGACCTGAGGCCAGCTTGCAGGCAGTAGATTCTGACCTGAGGCCAGCTTGTAGGCAGCCGTTTCTGACCTGAGGACAGCCCATGGGCCCAGGCCCATGGGGGAGTCCCAAGAGACAGCAAATACAATGTTTTAGTAAGGAAATATATACTATACTGTATACAGTACAGAGTATATTATATATGTAATATATATTTTATACTTTTTCACTGAAACAGCCAATTACAGGAAGACTGAGGAGACACTCTCAACGAGTGTAGAAAGATCATCAGAGGGGAGAGGAGAGGAGATAGAGGGCCCACGTGGGTAACTGGGGGGCCCTGCCTTGATCGGATAACTGATTAAATAAAATAAAATAAACTGGTCAAGTGTGTGTCAGGGGTTTGGCCCAACCCCGTAGCAGCCACAAGAGGCAAAAAAATACATGTTTTATCCAACTACAGGAGCCCACCCTCAATGTTCAAAATAAACCAGAGAGCATAATTTAGCAGAGGTTCAATAGTTTATCAAAAATAACTGGATGAAGTTTTATATGAGGTTCCACATATTTAAGAATGATGGAGGCCACTGTGTTTTGGTACCCTTCCCCAGATCTGTGCCTCGACACAATCCTGTCTCAGAGCTCTACAGACAATTGCTTTGACCTCATGGCTTGGTTTTCGCTCTGACATGCACTGTCAACCTGTCTGTATGAGGTTCCACAGTAGACAGTGCATGAGAGAGCACTCTGGTAGGCTGTCATTGTAAGTAAGACTTTTTTCTTAACTGTTTTGCCTAGTGAAATAAAGGTCCCATTTTTTTAAATGACGCTATAAGCTTGGCACACCTGTATTTGGAGAGTTTCTCCCATTTCTTCACTACAGAGTATATACAACTAATAAAAACACTTAAGTTGTACTTTAGTGTTTCTACTTAAGTAGGTTTTTGGGGATTTATTGTACTTTACTTGAGTACTTTTACTTTACTACATTCCTAAAGAACATTTTCCCTGACACCCAAAAGTACTCTTCACATTTTGAATACTTAGCAGGACAGGAAAATGGTCCAATTCACACACTTATCAAGAGAACATCCCTGGTCATCCCTACTGTCTCTGATCTGGAGGACTCACTAAACACAAATCACTTTGTAAATTATGTCTGAGTGTTTGAGTGTAAAATTAAAATAAGAAAATGGTGCCTTCTGGTTTACTTAACTTCTTGCATATAGGGGGCGCTCTTTTAATTTATGGATTAAAAAAACGTTCATTTTAAACAAGATATTTTGTCACGAAAAGATGCTCGACTATGCATATAATTCACAGCTTTGGAAAGAAAACACTGACGTTTCCAAAACTGCAAAGATATTGTCTGTGAGTGCCACAGAACTAATGCTACAGGCGAAACAAAGATGAAATTTCATACAGGAAGTGCCCCAGATTTTGAATGCGCTGTGTTCCAATGTCTCCTTATATGGCTGTGTATGGGTCACGAATAAGCTTAGACTTTCTGTCGTTTCCCCAAGGTGTCGACAGCATTGTGACGTATTTGTAGGCAAATCATTGGAAGATTGACCATAAGAGACTACATCTACCAGGTGGCCGCTTGGTGTCCTCCGTTGCAATTATTGCGTAATCTCCAGCTGCGTGTATTTTTCGTTTGCTTCGAGGAGAAACACAGCTGCCACGAATGATTTATCATCGAATATATGTGAAAAACACCTTGAGGATTGATTCTAAACTACGTTTGCCATGTTTCTGTCGATATTATGGAGTTAATTTGGTAAAAAGTTCGGCATTGTAGACTGCATTTTCTGATTTTTTTCAAACGTGATTAACAAAACGGCGCGATTTGTCCTACACAAATAATATTTTTGGAGAAACTGAACATTTGCTATCTAACTGAGAGTCTCCTTATCGAAAACATCTGAAGTTCTTCAAAAGGTAAATTATTTTATTTGAATGCTTTCTTGTTTTTGTGAAAATGTTGCCTGCTGAATGCTAGGCTTAATGCTATGCTAGCTATCAATACTCTTACACAAATGCTTGTGTAGCTATGGTTGAACAGCATATTTTGAAAATCTGAGATGACTGTGTTATTAACAAAAGGCTAAGCTTTTGAGTGAATATATTTCTTTCATTTCATTTGAGACTTTCATGAAGAGTTAACGTTGCGTTATGGTAATGAGCTTGAGGCTATAATTACGCTCCCGGATACGGCATTGCTCGACGCTAGAGGTTAATATAAGGAATGTGAAATGATTTACACTTTTACTTTTGATACTTAAATACATTCTAAACCAAATACTTTTACTCAAGTAGTACTTTTGCGTGTGACTTTCACTACTACTCGAGTCATTTTCTATTTTAAGGTATCTTTACTTTTACTCAAGTATGACGATTGGGTACTTGTACACCACTGCTTAAAAAAGGTATGCACTGCAGTGCCTACAGGTACACACAGTGCCTACGGGTACACACAGTGCCTACGGGTACACACAGTGCCTACGTGGACACATTACATTACATTTACATTTAAGTCATTTAGCAGACGCTCTTATCCAGAGCGACTTACAAATTGGTGCATTCACCTTATGACATCCAGTAGAATAGTCACTTTACAATAGTGCATCTAAATCTTAAAGGGGGGGTGAGAAGGATTACTTATCCTATCCTAGGTATTCCTTAAAGAGGTGGGGTTTCAGGTGTCTCCAGAAGGTGGTGATTGACTCCGCTGTCCTGGCGTCGTGAGGGAGTTTGTTCCACCATTGGGGGCCAGAGCAGCGAACAGTTTTGACTGGGCTGAGCGGGAACTGTACTTCCTCAGTGGTAGGGAGGCGAGCAGGCCAGAGGTGGATGAACGCAGTGCCCTTGTTTGGGTGTAGGGCCTGATCAGAGCCTGGAGGTACTGAGGTGCCGTTCCCCTCACAGCTCCGTAGGCAAGACACATAGTGCCAAATCCTAACCAGACAGCATCAAAGTTAGTATTCCTGCCATTCATTCACCTAGCCATAGAACCTAGTACAAAACCTATTCACACAATTAATAAAATGAGAGGGCACCACACAGCCATCACCTGTAGGGGGACAGAGTCCTCCCACTCACAGGGACAGAGAGAGGGCACCACACAGCCTTCACCTGTAGGGGGGGAACAGAGTCCTCCCACTCACAGGGACAGAGAGAGGGCAACACACAGCCTTCACCTGTAGGGGGGAACAGAGTCCTCCCACTCACAGGGACAGAGAGAGGGCGCCACACAGCCTTCACCTGTAGGGGGGAACAGAGTCCTCCCACTCACAGGGACAGAGAGAGGGCACCACACAGCCTTCACCTGTAGGGGGGACCAGAGTCCTCCCACTCACAGGGACAGAGAGAGGGCAACACACAGCCTTCACCTGTAGGGGGGAACAGAGTCCTCCCACTCACAGGGACAGAGAGAGGGCGCCACACAGCCTTCACCTGTAGGGGGGAACAGAGTCCTCCCACTCACAGGGACAGAGAGAGGGCACCACACAGCCTTCACCTGTAGGGGGACCAGAGTCCTCCTACTCATAGGGACAGAGGGCACCACACAGCCTTCACCTGTAGGGGGACCAGAGTCCTCCCACTCACAGGGACAGAGAGAGAGGGCGCCACACAGCCTTCACCTGTAGGGGGACCAGAGTCCTCCCACTCACAGGGACAGAGAGAGGGCACCACACAGCCTTCACCTGTAGGGGGGAACAGAGTCCTCCCACTCACAGGGACAGAGAGAGGGCAACACACAGCCTTCACCTGTAGGGGGGAACAGAGTCCTCCCACTCACAGGGACAGAGAGAGGGCACCACACAGCCTTCACCTGTAGGGGGGAACAGAGTCCTCCCACTCACAGGGACAGAGAGAGGGCGCCACACAGCCTTCACCTGTAGGGGGGAACAGAGTTGGGGCAAGGATATGACGAACAAAGAACTTCTGGGTGGTGCCAGGTATTCCTCCATCCCAGCACCAACACATCTGATTCAAATTAATCAATGCCCTAACAAAGTTTATAGTTTACAAAGTCGTTTTTTCATGAAATAGGTTTAGTTTCAGTTTTAGATAACTATAATAACTTGGCCCTAATGGAAGTCCATGATCTGTTGAACCAGGTGTCTTACTGCTGAGGTGGAACAAAAGCCTGCATAAACCAGTCACTCTCCAGGCCCAGTGTGAAGGATGGCAGCTCTCCAGGCCCAGTGTGAATGATGGCAGCTCTCCAGGCCCAGTGTGAAGGATGGCAGCTCTCCAGGCCCAGTGTGAAGGATGGCATCTCTCCAGGCCCAGTGTGAAGGATGGCATCTCTCCAGGCCCAGTGTGAAGGATGGCATCTCTCCAGGCCCAGTGTGAAGGATGGCAGCTCTCCAGGCCCAGTGTGAATGATGGCAGCTCTCCAGGCCCAGTGTGAAGGATGGCAGCTCTCCAGGCCCAGTGTGAAGGATGGCAGCTCTCCAGGCCCAGTGTGAAGGATGGCAGCTCTCCAGGCCCAGTGTGAAGGATGGCAGCTCTCCAGGCCCAGTGTGAAGGATGGCAGCTCTCCAGGCCCAGTGTGAATGATGGCAGCTCTCCAGGCCCAGTGTGAATGACTGCAGAGGGCAGGGAATAGCTCTGAATTGAGACACTGCCATTGTTAGCTTACCTGCCGTAATTCACAACAGGCCTGGAGAGCGGTCATCATTCTGCCTGCAGGGCAGAAGCAGCTCTCCACACAGGAGTGGGTGGCACATTGGGAGTCAGAGCTCTGGGCTACACTGGGACAGATGGGAGAACACAGACCTCATACACCAGAGACCATTCTCACACTGCTGGGCTGCACAGATAGGGAGGGTGGAGAGAGGAATGGGAAACGTCTATTTTGTCATGCAGGGTGTTTGTAAGAACAGTCTATCCAATTGAAATGAATGTTGCTCAATCAGTGTCAATATCCAATCCATTCCTGCTGTAGTAAACTGGCTTAAAGTAAGATCAGTGCCGAATTAGATGTGGGTCCTGAAGGAACAGGAACCAGCAACTCTCAGTTTTATGATGTTTCATCACAGAACCTATTTGGCCAGATCCGGTACCTCGTGGCATGAAAAATAGTCACTTTTTGCAAAGTAAAATTTTTAATAAATAAAAGTTCATTTGAGTTGCCTCTTCATTAATTATCCTGTCGGTTCAGAAATAAATTAATTCAGAATAGCCTACTGCCCCAACGGAAAGCTTTCAATTTTACCACAGAGGATAAATAGCTTATTTCAAATGTAAAAATGCTTAGCTGTGGAGTGTAGTCCAATAACAAGGCAGGAACTTGTGGCAAATCTGTCAGTGAACAAACAGCATGCAGACAAAACTAGCCTTTCGCAATATTTCAAATAGACTACAATCGCAGGAAAACACAGGTTGGAAAGCAAATACAGTTGACTAACTTGTCAGCATTAGGCTACCTGTAACGATGTGATCTGAGCGTCGGGGAGCAAGTTCAGGGCGGAAGTGTTTTCATAAAGAAACGCAACATAATACAAAATAAGAGACACGTCAAAGGGAGTGACAAATAGGGCAAGTAATCAAGGAGATGATGGAGTCCTGGTGAGTCTGATGACGCGCAGCTGCGCATAACGATGGTGACAGGTGTGAGCTATAACGAGCAGCACGTGGCTCCAGCCGCAGGACGCCGATCAAAAAGATGAATGCTTTATTATAAAGGGTCTTTATTATTGTAATGTGTTCCGGTACCTCAGATCTCACCAGTTCCCTATCCAAATGTTAAATCTACTAATGACTCCTTATGAAGTTAGTAGTACGGGAATGAAGGCAGAGAAAATATTGTATTTTTTTTAATTATTTAACTAGGCAAGTCAGTTAAGAACATATTCTTATTTTCAATGACGGCCTAGGAACAGTGGGTTAACTGCCTGTTCAGGGGCAGAACGACAGATTTGTACCTTGTCAGCTCAGGGATTTGAACTAGTCCAACGCTCTAACCACTAGGCTACCTGCCATCTCTACATTCTAACCACTAGGCTACCCTGCCAGCTCTACACTCTAACCACTAGGCTACCTGCCAGCTCTACATTCTAACCACTAGGCTACCTGCCATCTCTACATTCTAACCACTAGGCTACCCTGCCAGCTCTACACTCTAACCACTAGGCTACCTGCCAGCTCTACATTCTAACCACTAGGCTATCCTGCCATCTCTACATTCTAACCACTAGGCTACCTGCCATCTCTACATTCTAACCACTAGGCTACCCTGCCAGCTCTACACTCTAACCACTAGGCTACCTGCCAGCTCTACATTCTAACCACTAGGCTACCTGCCATCTCTACATTCTAACCACTAGGCTACCCTGCCAGCTCTACACTCTAACCACTAGGCTACCTGCCAGCTCTACATTCTAACCACTAGGCTATCCTGCCGCCCCAATGCTAGCTACAGGCTAGCTAACACAATGTTGCATGGTAACAATTTCATAATTAACAGAAAAAGAATGGAGTAGGTGAACTGAGCGTTTCAGCTGTTCTTCATCTTGAAAGAGCGGTTCTCCTTGAGCTACCAGCAAACCGTTTTATTTTAGGTTCCTCAGGTGAACAGAGACCAGGTCTAATCCCAGCGTCATCCTCAGGGCCTGACAGAATGACAAATCAACAAACACACACAGACAGATAACAGGGCTAAATGGGCAGCAACAACAATAATAAACAATTGCATTTTAATTCAACCCAAAGCGCACTCACCAAGTTACTCTGTGGGACAACGCTCACCACACATAGGCTTTCACAGCTCAAGGGAAGGTACTGTGCCTTGCTGCATTCTCCCCGACCGTTACACACATTTCTAATGTACACCTAAGGTTTATGATGTACACAGCTCAGGTCCCGTCTGTGGACCATGTTAGGATGAACGTACAGCTGCCCTGGAAATGGAAGTGCTTTCTTTCAAAGTTGCGATAGTGCACCCCTCCCCAAATCATACAGGTGGCAAAGCTCCAGAAGCTACATTTTTAACCCACAAGAAAAAAGAACTGTGTCTAAACCTCCTATTCCAAAAGAGTGATATTTGAAAACTTATATTAGACATTCAAAGCCATTAGAATATTTTTGTCATCAATCTGACAATTTTCCTCAATCAAATGGTCCTCAGTCAGAGTGTAATACTGTGAGTGGCAGAGAAGGCGACGCTGTGGAGAGAGGTCTAGCCCTAAAGCACTGATCAGGCAGCAGGCTGTAGGTACGGGTCTGGTCAGACACATTCCTCCAGCTCAGGTCCCACAGGCTGCCACAGCACAGCTCCATAGGCATCAGAGAGGAGTTGTGCAACCCAGGGAAGTCCTGGCAGCCCCATGTGGAGTAGCAGTGGCTCCGCACACCAACACCTTGACCACAGAGGGGTGGCAGAGGGGGAGAGAGAGATATTTCAATCTCTTCTCAATATGCAGTCCATTTTTACTGCCACCTGCTGTCAAAATGCGGCAGGAAGCAAGGCGGCTGAGCCAGTTACCGAAAGGGCTCTACATCAAATCCCCGAGCCGACTAGGTGTAAAATCTGTCAACGTGCACCGCCGCATGGTACAGGACCCTAATTGCTATACAGTGCAGTACGGAAGTATTCAGAGCATCTGCGGCCTGCTAATCGTTAGCTGTCTTATCGACTGCTATCTGAATAGGTCTATCGGACTATTTTTCTTGGGTCACTATAACTATATCTATTTTGCCAATTGGATTGATCCCCTCTACCACACGGAACCCCACTAATCTACCGACGGAAATGCACGAGGTGGCTAAAAACAGACCCCCATCCTATGCTAGCTTGCTACCGATGGCCCAGCTTGCTGTCTGAATCGCCGTGACCTCAACCAACCTCACTACTCACTGGACCCTTATGATCACTCGACTAAGCATGCCTCTCCTGAATGTCAATATGCCTTGTCCATTGCTGTTCTGGTTAGTGTTTATTGGCTTGTTTCACTGTAGAGCCTCTAGCCCTGCTCAATATACCTTATCCAACCTTTCAGTTCCACCTCTCACACATGCGATGACATCACCTGGTTTCAATGATGTTTCTAGAGACAATATCTCTCTCATCATCACTCAATACCTAGGTTTACCTCCAATGTATTCAAATCCTACCATTCCTTTGTCTGTAAATTATACCTTGAAGCTATTTTATCGCCCGCAGACGTTCTAGACGACCACTTCTCATAGCTTTTAGCCATACATTTATCCTACTCCTCCTCTGTTCCTCTGGTGATGTAGAGGTGAATCCAGGCCCTGCAGTGCCTAGCTCCACACCTATTCCCCAGGCGCTCTCTTTTGATGACTTCTGTAACTCTAATAGCCTTGGTTTCATGCATGTTAACATTAGAAGCCTCCTCCCTAAGTTTGTTTTATTCACTGCTTTAGCCCACTCTGCCATCTCGGATGTGTCTGAATCCTGGCTTAGGGAGACCACCAAATATTCTGAAATGTTCATCCCTAACTACAACATTTTCAGACCAGATAGAACGGCCAAAGGGGGAGGTGTTGCAATCTACTGCAAATATAGCCTGCAGAGTTCTGTCCTACTATCCAGGTCTGTACCCAAACAATTTGAAGTTCTACTTTTAAAAATCCACCTCTCTAAAAACAAGTCTCTCACCGTTGCCGCCCACTATAGACCACCCTCTGCCCCCAGCTGTGCTCTGGAGACCATATGTGGACTGATTTCCCCCCATCTATCTTCAGAGCTCGTGCTGCTAGGCGACCTAAACTAGAACATGCTTAACACACCGGCCATCCTACAATCTAAGCTTGATGCCCTTAATCTCACACAAATGATCAATGAACCTACCAGGTACCACCCCAAGGCCATAAACACGGGCACCCTCATAGATATCATCCGAACCAACTTGCCCTCTAAATAAACCTCTGCTGTTTTCAACCAAGATCTGAGCGATCACTGCCTCATTGCCTGCATCCGTAATGGGTCAGCGGTCAAACGACCTCCACTCATTACTGTCAAACGCTACCTGAAGCACTTCAGCGAGCAGGCCTTTCTAATTGACCTGGCCGGGGTAGCCTGGAAGGATATTGATCTCATCTCGTCAGAAGAGGATGCCTGTTTTTTTTAAATGCCTTCCTCACCATCTTAAATAATCATGCCCCATTCAAGAAATTTTGAATCAGGAATAGATATAGCCCTTGGTTCTCTCCTGACCTGACTGCCCTTAACCAACACAAAAACATCCTATGGTGTTCTGCATTAGCATCGAACAGCCCCCGTGATATGCAACTTTTCAGGGAAGCTAGAAACTAGTATACACGGGCAGTTAGAAAAGCCAAGGCTAGCTTTTTCAAGCAGAAATTTGCTTCCTGCAACACAAAGTCAAAAAAGTTCTGGGACACTGTAATGTCCATGGAGAATAAGGACACCTCCTCCCAGCTGCCCACTGCACTGAAGATAGGAAACGCTGTCACCACCGATAAATCCACTATAATTGAGAATTTCAATAAGCAATTCTCTACGGCTGGCCATGCTTTCCACCTGGCTACCCCTACCCCGGTCAACAGCACTGCACCCCCCACATCAACCTGCCCAAGCCTCCCCATTTCCCCTTCTCCCAAATCCAGTCAGTCCAGAATCTGGACCCCTACAAATCAGCCGGGCTAGACAATCTGGACCCTTTCTTTTTAAAATTATCTGTCGAAATTGTTGCCACCTCTATTACTAGCCTGGTCAACCTCTCTTTCGTGTCGTCTGAGATTCCCAAAGATTGGGAAGCAGCTGCGGTTATCCCCCTCTTCATAGGGGGGGACACTCTTGACCCCAACTGCTACAGACTTATATCTATCCTACCCTGCCTTTCTAAGGTCTTCGAAAGCCAAGTCAACAAACAGATTAGCGACCATTTCGAATCCCACCATACCTTCTCCGCTATGCAATCTGGTTTCAGAGCTGGTCATGGGTGCACCTCAGCCACGCTCAAGGTCCTAAACGATATCTTAACCGCCATATATAAGAAACAATACTGTGCAGCCTGTTTCATTTACCTGGCCAAGGCTTTCGACACTGTCAATCATCACATCCTCATCGGCAGACTCGACAGCCTTGGTTTCTCAAATGATTGCCTCGTCTGGTTCACCAACTACTTATCTGATAGAGTTCAGTGTGTCAAATCGAAGGGTCTGTTGTCCAGGCCTCTAGCAGTCCCTATGGGGGTGCCAAGGGGTTCAATTATTGGACCGACTCTCTTCTCTGTATACATCAATGATGTCGCTCTTGCTGCTGGTGAGTCTCTGATCCAGCTCTACGCAGACGACACCATTCTGTATACTTCCGGCCCTTCTTTGGACACTGCATTAACAACCCTCCAGGCAAGCTTCAATGCCATACAACTCTCCTTCCGTGGCCTCCAATTTCTCTTAAATACAAGTAAAACTAAATGCATGCTCTTCAACCGTTCGCTGCCTGCACCTGCCCGCCTGTCCAACATCACTACTCTGGACGGCTCTGACTTAGAATACGTGGACAACTACAAATACCTAGGTGTCTGGTTAGACTGTAAACTCTCCTTCCAGACTCACATCAAACATCTCCAATCCAAAGTTACATCGAGAATTGACTTCCTATTTCGCAAACAAAGCCTCCTTCACTCATGCTGCCAAACATACCCTTGTAAAACTGACCATCCTACCAATCCTCAACTTCGGCGATGTCAATTACAAAATAGCCTCCAATACCCTACTCAATAAATTGGATGCAATCTATCACTGCCATCCGTTTTGTCACCAAAGCCCCATATACGACCCACCACTGCGACCTGTACGCTCTCGTTGGCTGGCCCTTGCTTCATACTCGTCGCCAAACCCACTGGCTCCAGGTCATCTACAGGACCCTGCTAGGTAAAGCCTTATCTCAGCTCGCCTGTCACCATAGCAGCACCCACCTGTAGCATGCGCTATCTGCTGCCAATGACTGGAACGAATTGCAAAAATCTCTGAAGCTGGAGTCTTACATCTCCCGCTTTATCTTTTAAGCATCAGCTGTCTGAGCAGCTTACCGATCACTGTACCTGTACTCAGCCAATCTGTAAATAGCACACCCATGACTACCTCATCCCCATATTATTACTTACCATCTTGCTCTTTTGCACCCCAGTATCTCTACTTGCACATCATCATCTGTACATCTATCTCTCCAGTATTAATGCTAAATGGTGATTATTTTCGTCTCTAGGACCTATTTATTGCCTACCTCCCTACTCTTCTCCACACTGTACATTGTACATTTTCTACATTTTCTTTTCTTTTGTGTTATTGACTGTACGTTTATTTGTGAAACTCTGTTGTTGTTTTTGTCACACTGCTTTGCTTTATCTTGGCCAGGTCACAGTTTTAAGTGAGAACTTGTTCTCAATAAAGGTGAAATAAATCAAACATGAATACTTTCCGAATAGAAAGTCACTCTAGATAAGAGCGTCTGCTAAATGACAACTTTTTTATTTTTTTAAGTTTACTAACTCAGACAATGTTATCATTAAGACAGACACACTACACAACTTTTTATTGTATTATTTTCTATATTGTAGCATAATTGTGAAGATGTCAAGACTACGAAATAACACATATGGAATCATGTAGTAACCAAAAAAGTGTTTAAAAAAATTAAAATATATTTGAGATTCTTCAAAGTAAAACCCCCCTTGCCATGATGACAGCTTTGCACACTCTTGTCATTCTCTCAACCAGCTTCACTTGGAATGCTTTTCCAACAGTCTTGAAGGAGTTCCTACATATGCTGAGCACTTGTTGGCTGCTTTTCCTTCACTCTGCAGTCCAAACCATCTCAATTGGGTTGAGGTTGGGTGATTGTGGCGTTCAGGTCATCTGATGTCACATATCCCTTAGACAGCATGGAGGTGTGTTGGGTCATTGTCCTGTTGAAAAACAAATGATAGTCCCACAAATCAGATGGGATGGCGTATCGCTGCAGAATGCTGTGGTAGCCATGCTGGATAAGTGTGCCTTGAATTCTAAATAAATCACAGAGTGTCACCAGCAAAACACCCCCACACCATCATACCTCGTCCTCCATGCTTCACAGTGGGAACCACACATGCAGAGATCATCCGTTCACCTACTCTGCGTATCACAAAGACACAGATGTTGGAACCAAAAATCTCAAATTTGCACTCCTCAGACCAAAGGACAGATTTCCACCGGTCTAATGTCCATTGCTCATGTTTCTATGGCCAAGCAAGTCTCTTCTTCTTATTGGTGTCCTTTAGTAGTGGTTTCTTTGCAGCGATTTAACCATGAAGGCCTGATTCACGCAGTCTCCTCTGAACAGTTGACGTTGAGATGTGTCTGTTTCTTGAACTCTGTGAAGCATTTATTTGGGCTGCAATTTTTGAGGCTTGTAACTGTAATGAACTTATCCTCTGCAGCAGAGGTAACTCTGGGTCTTCCCTTCCTGTGGCGGTCCTCATGAGAGCCAGTTAACTGTAATGAACTTATCCTCTGCAGCAGAGGTAACTCTGGGTCTTCCTTTCCTGTGGCGGTCCTCATGAGAGACAGTTAACTGTAATGAACTTATCCTCTGCAGCAGAGGTATCTCTGGGTCTTCCTTTCCTGTGGCGGTCCTCATGAGACAGTTTCATCATAATGTAGCACTTGATGGTTTTTGCGACTGCACTTGAAATGTTCCGGATTGACTGACCATGTCATAAAATAATGATGGCCTGTCATTTTCTCTTTACTTATTTGATCTTTTCTTGCCATACTATGGACTTTGTCTTTTACCAAATAGGGCTGTCTGTCTTCTGTTTTCCACCCCTACCTTGTCACACACAGCTAACTACTTTAGTCGAAAGCATTATTAAGAAGGAAAGAAATTCTACAAATGTACTTTTAACAAGGCACACCTGTTAATTGAAATGCAGCATAGTGAAAACCTCATGAAGCTGGTTTTGATTTTTTTTCAACACTTCTTTGGTTACTACATTACTCCATGTGTTCATAGTTTGATGTCTTCACTATTATTCTATAATACAAAAAAAATAAAGAAAAACCCTTTAATGAGTTGGTGTGTCCAAACTTTTGATTGGTACTGTACATATCAGGAGTTTGGTTTTAAAAGTGGGGGGGACATAATTCGGCGGGGGTCTAGGAGTCCTCCCATTTTTGGGGGCATCGAAAACCCCTTTCCAGAATTTTTTACACAGTCTAATATGATCCATAGCCCTTCTAGCAGTCTCTATTCAGAACAATGAAAAGTAAGCAAAAATGCCCACAGTCATCAAGCTCGTTGTCAATAGATTTGGTATCATTATTGAACATTTTGGAATCCTAGTTACGTGATTGGTTATCTCGGGACTTGGGTAAGAAGCAGACAGCTGGAACCCAGTTGTTTGTAGTACAGTTCAATGTCATCCCCCCCCCCCGCCCCCCGTGTTTGTGGCGCATCCTGTCCACTTCCAGCCTCCAGTCCTGCATGTTGAAAAGCACACCTCGGAACAGTCCACCTCACACTCAAGACGGGGGGAAATCTGGTCCACTCTTTCCAGTGTGTTTCCACAGTGTGTTCACACCAGTGCCTGGAGTGGTGATAAACAACATGAAATGGAATTAATAATGTCATGATATATGGCATTTAGCAGATGCTTTTCTACCAAAGAGACTTACAGTCATGGATGCATACATCTTTTACAGTGGGGCAAAAAAAGTATGTAGCCAGCCACCAATTGTGCAAGTTCTTCCGCTTAAAAAAGATGAGAGAGGCCTGTAATATTCATCATAGGGACACTTCAACTATGACAGACAAAATAAGAAAAAAAAATCTAGAAAATCACATTGTAGGATTTTTAATACGTTTATTTGCAAATTATGGTGGAAAATAAGTATTTTAGAGTTTAGAACCTTGAGCGTGGCTGAGGTGCACCCATGACCAGCTCTGAAACCATATTGCATAGTGGAGAAGGTATGGTGGGATTCGAAATGGTCAGTAATCTGTTTGTTAACTTGGCTTTCAAAGACCTTAGAAAGACAGGGTAGGATAGATATACTGTATGTCTGTAGCAGTTTGGGTCGAGAGTGTCAACCCTTTGAAGAGGGGGATGACCTCGGCAGCTTTCCAATCTTTGGGAATCTCAGACGATACGAAAGAGAGGTTGAACAGGCTAGTAATAGGGGTTGCAACAATTTCGGCAGATCATTTTAGAAAGAGAGGGTCCAGATTGTCTAGCTCGGCTGATTTGTAGGGGTCCAGATTTTGCAGCTCTTTCAGAACATCAGCTATCTGGATTTGGGTAAAGGAGAAATGGTGGGGGCTTTGGCGGGTTGCTGTGGAGGGTGCCGGGCAGTTGACCGGGGTAGGGGTAGCCATGTGGAAAGCATGGCCAGCCATAGAGAAATGCTTATTGAAATTCTCAATTATAGTGGATATATCGGTGGTGACAGTGTTTCCTAGCCTCAGAGCAGTGGGCAGCTGGGAGGAGGTGCTCTTATTCTCCATGGACTTCACAGTGACCCAGAACTTTCTTGAGTTAGTACTACAGGATGCAAATTTCTGTTTGAAAAAGCTTGCCTTAGCTTTTCTAACTGCCTGTGTATATTTGTTCCTAACTTCCCTGAAATGTTGCTTATCACGGGGGCTGTTCGATGCTAATGCAGAACGCCACAGGATATTTTTGTGCTGGTCAAGGGCAGACAGGTCTGGAGTGAACCAAGGACTACATTCTGTGGACGGAGGAGGCTGCATGATAAACAAAGTCCAGTCTCTGTCAGACAGAGGAGACTGCATGATAAACAGAGTCCAGTCTCTGTAAGACGGAGGAGGTTGCGTGCATATACAACAAGTCACCATAATCAATTACAGAGAGAAAAGTGGCCTGAACAAGCTTCTTTCTAGCCATAAGCGGGAAGCCAGCCTTATTACGAAAATAAAAACCCAATTTCAGTTGAAGATTTGTCACAAGATTATCCACATTAACTTTAAAGGACAACTTGTCATCCAACCAAATACCTAGGTATTTGTAGCATGACACTTTTTCAATGGATTAGCCACTAGATGTAACAATGCTAACAGTCTCTGAGTTCTAAGCTCTGGTAAACATCTGAAACAGCTGTGTCCTTTCATCAGTTAAATCATTAGGGGAGATTCATACGCCACACCATCTGTAAACAGGACCAACTCATCACTGACGGGAAACAGACGGCATTGTTGTGATTCTCCAGAATGTACAAAAACGTCACTATGAAATCTAATGTTAATAACAGGAACTATCTGTTTGAGATGGAGAGGCCTTTCAAACTGGCAAAGAGGTGTAAGCTACAATAAGCCTACATGACACAGAGAAAGGTTCACGGTATCAACGAATATCAACATACAAAATCATCACACTTTTTCCACTCAGATATAGTAGACAACACAGTAGATATAGTAGACAACACAGTAGATATAGTAGATAACACAGTAGATATAGTAGACAACACAGTAGATATAGTAGACAACATAGTAGATATAGTAGATAACGAAGTAGATATAGTAGATATACTACATAACACAGTAGATATAGTAGACAACATAGTAGATATAGTAAATAACACAGTAGATATAGTAGATAACACAATAGATATAGTAGATATACTAAATAACACAGTAGATAAAGTAGATATACTAAATAACACAGTAGATCAAGTAGACAACATAGTAGATATAGTAGACAATATAGTAGATATACTAGATAACACAGTAGATATAGTGGATATACTAAATAACACAGTAGATAAAGTAGATATACTAAATAACACAGTAGATATAGTAGACAATATAGTAGATATACTAGATAACACAGTTATCGCTATCCCCACGACTTCTGTTCCTGTTCATAAATGACTCATTTTGTTTTTTTTCTTCTCAGATATGATCAATATTATGATTGACATTATTAATTCATAGGGTTTATTGCAGAGAATGTAATAGTCAAACAAAAATATCCATTGATTAGTTAGTAGCATTGCAGAGTTTACAAATAATTTGAGCCAGTTTCACACAGGAGAAAATAATCTGGCAGCAAAATAATAATAATAATGAATGGACTTTTTTTTTGTAGGATTTGATACATTTTTCATTAGGGCAAATCAAAGTGGAAATTACAAACGTTAGAAGCCATTTTAAACCTCAAATAGACTACAAGCTTGCATTTCCTGCCGTGCAGGAAAATTCCTGAAACAGCAGGATGATCTAAGATACGATTTATATAATGTAGTTTGAGGTCAGTGATTAGTTGTGGAACATATTGGTTATACCAGAACTAACCCAGTTGATAGATCTGCAAAGCCACATTCCCCTAATTTTATTAGCATTGTGATAGTGGGGGAGGTTGTTATGGCAAGTTCACAAAGTCAAGCAACCCTAACATTTGCATTATCAAAACAATGTATGTAAATACTAGTTTGGTCCCAATATACACAGCCTTGCAAACACATACTACTCTGTACTCTGTACAGAAACCCAGCCTAAGACTCCAAACAGCAAGCAATGCAAGTGTAGATATAGATATAGTAGGTATAGACACTGATTATCTTGTATTTTCCTTAATAGACCTGGGGTGGCAGGTATCCTAGTGGTTAGAGTGTTGGACTAGTAACCAGAAGGTTGCAAGTTCAAACCCCCGAGCTGACAAGTTACAAATCTGTCATTCTGCACCTGAACAGGCAGTTAACCCACTGTTCCTAGGCCGTCATTGAAAATAAGAATTTGTTCTTAACTGACTTGCCTGGTTAAATAAAGGTTAAATAAAGGTAAAATAAAAAATAAATAAATGACATTGAGGATTTCATATGATGTTCACAGGTTTTGTATGAGAACAGAGACAACACAATGTGCTGAGTTCCACAATAGCCATATGCACCCCTGGATGGTTTTCTAGAAGGTACAGGATGTTTTCTATTTGTTATAACAGGCTGTTTTCACCAACATCACATTGGCAATATTTTGCATGGTCATTTAAGAATATTATACAAACATTGTGTGAAACTTGCCAAGCACTAGGCAGAGGGAAAAGCAAATAAAATAACTAGGTAGAGCGAACAGTAAATAAAATAACTAGGTAGAGGGAAAAGCAAATAAAATAACTAGGTAGAGCGAAAAGCAAATAAAATAACTAGGTAGAGCGAAAAGCAAATAAAATAACTAGGTAGAGGGAAAAGCAAATAAAATAACTAGGTAGAGGGAACAGCAAATAAAATAACTAGGTAGAGCGAACAACAAATAAAATAACTAGGTAGAGCGAACAGCAAATAAAATAACTAGGCAGAGGGAACAACAAATAAAATAACTAGGCAGAGGGAACAGCAAATCAAATAACTAGGTAGAGGGAAAAGCAAATAAAATAACTAGGTAGAGGGAACAGCAAATAAAATAACTAGGTAGAGGGAACAACAAATAAAATAACTAGGTAGAGCGAACAGCAAATAAAATAACTAGGCAGAGGGAAAAGCAAATAAAATAACTAGGTAGAGGGAACAGCAAATAAAATAACTAGGTAGAGGGAACAACAAATAAAATAACTAGGTAGAGCGAACAGCAAATAAAATAACTAGGCAGAGGGAACAACAAATAAAATAACTAGGCAGAGGGAACAGCAAATAAAATAACTAGGTAGAGGGAAAAGCAAATAAAATAACTAGGTAGAGCGAACAACAAATAAAATAACTAGGCAGAGGGAAAAGCAAATAAAATAACTAGGTAGAGCGAACAGTAAATAAAATAACTAGGCAGAGCGAACAGTAAATAAAATAACTAGGTAGAGCGAACAACAAATAAAATAACTAGGTAGAGGGAACAGCAAATAAAATAACTAGGTAGAGCGAACAGCAAATAAAATAACTAGGTAGAGCGAACAACAAATAAAATAACTAGGTAGAGCGAACAGCAAATAAAATAACTAGGTAGAGCGAACAGCAAATAAAATAACTAGGTAGAGGGAACAGCAAATAAAATAACTAGGTAGAGCGAACAGCAAATAAAATAACTAGGTAGAGCGAACAGCAAATAAAATAACTAGGCAGAGGGAAAAGCAAATAAAATAACTAGGTAGAGCGAACAGCAAATAAAATAACTAGGTAGAGCGAACAGCAAATAAAATAACTAGGTAGAGCGAACAACAAATAAAATAACTAGGCAGAGGGAAAAGCAAATAAAATAACTAGGTAGAGCGAACAGCAAATAAAATAACTAGGTAGAGCGAACAGCAAATAAAATAACTAGGTAGAGCGAACAACAAATAAAATAACTAGGCAGAGGGAAAAGCAAATAAAATAACTAGGTAGAGCGAACAGCAAATAAAATAACTAGGTAGAGCGAACAGCAAATAAAATAACTAGGTAGAGCGAACAACAAATAAAATAACTAGGCAGAGGGAAAAGCAAATAAAATAACTAGGTAGAGCGAACAGCAAATAAAATAACTCTGCAGAGCGAACAGTAAATAAAATAACTAGGTAGAGCGAAAAGCAAATAAAATAACTAGGTAGAGGGAAAAGCAAATAAAATAACTAGGCAGAGCGAACAGTAAATAAAATAACTAGGTAGAGGGAAAAGCAAATAAAATAACTAGGTAGAGGGAAAAGCAAATAAAATAACTAGGCAGAGCGAACAGTAAATAAAATAACTAGGCAGAGGGAAAAGCAAATAAAATAACTAGGTAGAGGGAAAAGCAAATAAAATAACTAGGCAGAGCGAACAGTAAATAAAATAACTAGGTAGAGGGAAGAGCAAATAAAATAACTAGGTAGAGGGAAAAGCAAATAAAATAACTAGGTAGAGGGAAAAGCAAATAAAATAACTAGGCAGAGCGAACAGTAAATAAAATAACTAGGTAGAGGGAAAAGCAAATAAAATAACTAGGTAGAGGGAAAAGCAAATAAAATAACTAGGTAGAGCGAACAGTAAATAAAATAACTAGGTAGAGGGAACAGCAAATAAAATAACTAGGTAGAGGGAAAAGCAAATAAAATAACTAGGTAGAGGGAAAAGCAAATAAAATAACTAGGTAGAGGGAAAAGCAAATATAATAACTAGGTAGAGGGAAAAGCAAATAAAATAACTAGGTAGAGCGAACAACAAATAAAATAACTAGGTAGAGCGAACAACAAATAAAATAACTAGGTAGAGCGAACAACAAATAAAATAACTAGGTAGAGGGAACAGCAAATAAAATAACTAGGTAGAGCGAACAGCAAATAAAATAACTAGGTAGAGGGAAAAGCAGATATAATAACTAGGTAGAGGGAAAAGCAAATAAAATAACTAGGCAGAGGGAAAAGCAAATAAAATAACTAGGTAGAGCGAACAACAAATAAAATAACTAGGTAGAGGGAAAAGCAAATAAAATAACTAGGTAGAGGGAAAAGCAAATAAAATAACTAGGTAGAGCGAACAACAAATAAAATAACTAGGTAGAGCGAACAGCAAATAAAATAACTAGGTAGAGCGAACAGCAAATAAAATAACTAGGTAGAGGGAACAGCAAATAAAATAACTAGGTAGAGCGAACAGCAAATAAAATAACTAGGTAGAGCGAACAGCAAATAAAATAACTAGGTAGAGCGAACAGCAAATAAAATAACTAGGCAGAGCGAACAGCAAATAAAATAACTAGGCAGAGGGAAAAGCAAATAAAATAACTAGGTAGAGCGAACAGCAAATAAAATAACTAGGTAGAGCGAACAACAAATAAAATAACTAGGCAGAGGGAAAAGCAAATAAAAAACTAGGTAGAGCGAACAGCAAATAAAATAACTAGGCAGAGCGAACAGTAAATATAATAACTAGGTAGTGAACAGTAAAAATAAAATAACTAGGTAGAGCGAACAGCAAATAAAATAACTAGGCAGAGGGAAAAGCAAATAAAATAACTAGGTAGAGCGAACAGCAAATAAAATAACTAGGTAGAGCGAACAACAAATAAAATAACTAGGCAGAGGGAAAAGCAAATAAAATAACTAGGTAGAGCGAACAGCAAATAAAATAACTAGGCAGAGCGAACAGTAAATAAAATAACTAGGCAGAGGGAAAAGCAAATAAAATAACTAGGTAGAGCGAACAGCAAATAAAATAACTAGGTAGAGCGAACAACAAATAAAATAACTAGGCAGAGGGAAAAGCAAATAAAATAACTAGGTAGAGCGAACAGCAAATAAAATAACTAGGCAGAGCGAACAGTAAATAAAATAACTAGGTAGTGAACAGTAAAAATAAAATAACTAGGTAGAGCGAACAGCAAATAAAATAACTAGGCAGAGCGAACAGTCCAGTAAATAAAATAACTAGGCAGAGGGAACAGCAAATAAAATAACTAGGTAGAGCGAACAGTAAATAAAATCACTAGGTAGAGCGAACAGCAAATAAAATAACTAGGTAGTAAACAGCAAATAAAATAACTAGGTAGAGCGAACAGTAAATAAAATAACTAGGTAGAGCGAATAGCAAATAAAATAACTAGGTAGAGCGAACAGCAAATAAAATAACTAGGTAGTGAACAGCAAATAAAATAACTAGGTAGTGAACAGCAAATAAAATAACTAGGCAGAGGAACAGCAAATAAAATAACTAGGTAGAGCGAAAAGCAAATAAAATAACTAGGTAGAGCGAAAGCAAATAAAATAACTAGGTAGAGCGAACAGCAAATAAAATAACTAGGTAGAGGGAAAAGCAAATAAAATAACTAGGTAGAGCGAACAGTAAATAAAATAACTAGGTAGAGGGAAAAGCAAATAAAATAACTAGGTAGAGGGAAAAGCAAATAAAATAACTAGGTAGAGCGAACAGCAAATAAAATAACTAGGTAGAGGGAAAAGCAAATAAAATAACTAGGTAGAGGGAACAGCAAATAAAATAACTAGGTAGAGCGAACAGCAAATAAAATAACTAGGTAGAGGGAACAACAAATAAAATAACTAGGCAGAGGGAAAAGCAAATAAAATAACTAGGTAGAGCGAACAGCAAATAAAATAACTAGGTAGAGCGAACAGCAAATAAAATAACTAGGTAGAGCGAACAACAAATAAAATAACTAGGCAGAGGGAAAAGCAAATAAAATAACTAGGTAGAGCGAACAGCAAATAAAATAACTAGGTAGAGCGAACAGCAAATAAAATAACTAGGTAGAGCGAACAACAAATAAAATAACTAGGCAGAGGGAAAAGCAAATAAAATAACTAGGTAGAGCGAACAGCAAATAAAATAACTAGGCAGAGCGAACAGTAAATAAAATAACTAGGTAGAGCGAAAAGCAAATAAAATAACTAGGTAGAGGGAAAAGCAAATAAAATAACTAGGCAGAGCGAACAGTAAATAAAATAACTAGGTAGAGGGAAAAGCAAATAAAATAACTAGGTAGAGGGAAAAGCAAATAAAATAACTAGGCAGAGCGAACAGTAAATAAAATAACTAGGCAGAGGGAAAAGCAAATAAAATAACTAGGTAGAGGGAAAAGCAAATAAAATAACTAGGCAGAGCGAACAGTAAATAAAATAACTAGGTAGAGGGAAGAGCAAATAAAATAACTAGGTAGAGGGAAAAGCAAATAAAATAACTAGGTAGAGGGAAAAGCAAATAAAATAACTAGGCAGAGCGAAAGCAAATAAAATAACTAGGTAGAGGGAAAACAAATAAAATAACTAGGTAGAGGGAAAAGCAAATAAAATAACTAGGTAGAGGGAACAGCAAATAAAATAACTAGGTAGAGGGAACAGCAAATAAAATAACTAGGTAGAGGGAAAAGCAAATAAAATAACTAGGTAGAGGGAAAAGCAAATAAAATAACTAGGTAGAGGGAAAAGCAAATAAAATAACTAGGTAGAGGGAAAAGCAAATAAAATAACTAGGTAGAGGGAACAGCAAATAAAATAACTAGGTAGAGCGAACAACAAATAAAATAACTAGGTAGAGCGAACAAGCAAATAAAATAACTAGGTAGAGGGAACAGCAAATAAAATAACTAGGTAGAGCGAACAGCAAATAAAATAACTAGGTAGAGGGAAAAGCAAATAAAATAACTAGGTAGAGGGAAAAGCAAATAAAATAACTAGGCAGAGGGAAAAGCAAATAAAATAACTAGGTAGAGCGAACAACAAATAAAATAACTAGGTAGCAAATAAAATAACTAGGTAGAGGAAAAAGCAAATAAAATAACTAGGTAGAGCGAACAGCAAATAAAATAACTAGGTAGAGCGAACAACAAATAAAATAACTAGGTAGAGCGAACAGCAAATAAAAAATAAAATAATAACTAGGTAGAGCGAACAGCAAATAAAATAACTAGGTAGAGGGAACAGCAAATAAAATAACTAGGTAGAGGAACAGCAAATAAAATAACTAGGTAGAGCGAACAGCAAATAAAATAACTAGGTAGAGCGAACACAAATAAAATAACTAGGCAGAGGGAACAGCAAATAAAATAACTAGGCAGAGGGAAAAGCAAATAAAATAACTAGGTAGAGGAACAGCAAATAAAATAACTAGGTAGAGCGAACAACAAATAAAATAACTAGGCAGAGGGAAAAGCAAATAAAAAACTAGGTAGAGCGAACAGCAAATAAAATAACTAGGCAGAGCGAACAGTAAATATAATAACTAGGTAGTGAACAGTAAAAATAAAATAACTAGGTAGAGCGAACAGCAAATAAAATAACTAGGCAGAGGGAAAAGCAAATAAAATAACTAGGTAGAGCGAACAGCAAATAAAATAACTAGGTAGAGCGAACAACAAATAAAATAACTAGGCAGAGGGAAAAGCAAATAAAATAACTAGGTAGAGCGAACAGCAAATAAAATAACTAGGCAGAGCGAACAGTAAATAAAATAACTAGGCAGAGGGAAAAGCAAATAAAATAACTAGGTAGAGCGAACAGCAAATAAAATAACTAGGTAGAGCGAACAACAAATAAAATAACTAGGCAGAGGGAAAAGCAAATAAAATAACTAGGTAGAGCGAACAGCAAATAAAATAACTAGGCAGAGCAACAAATAAAATAACAGTAAATAAAATAACTAGGTAGTGAACAGTAAAAATAAAATAACTAGGTAGAGCGAACAGCAAATAAAATAACTAGGCAGAGCGAACAGTCCAGTAAATAAAATAACTAGGCAGAGGGAACAGCAAATAAAATAACTAGGTAGAGCGAACAGTAAATAAAATCACTAGGTAGAGCGAACAGCAAATAAAATAACTAGGTAGTAAACAGCAAATAAAATAACTAGGTAGAGCGAACAGTAAATAAAATAACTAGGTAGAGCGAATAGCAAATAACTAGGTAGAGCGAACAGCAAATAATATAACTAGGTAGTGAACAGCAAATAAAATAACTAGGCAGAGCGAACAGTAAATAAAATAACTAGGCAGAGGGAAAAGCAAATAAAATAACTAGGTAGAGGGAAAAGCAAATAAAATAACTAGGTAGAGGGAACAGCAAATAAAATAACTAGGTAGAGCGAACAACAAATAAAATAACTAGGTAGAGCGAACAGCAAATAAAATAACTAGGCAGAGGGAACAACAAATAAAATAACTAGGTAGAGCGAACAGTAAATAAAATAACTAGGCAGAGGGAAAAGCAAATAAAATAACTAGGTAGAGGGAAAAGCAAATAAAATAACTAGGCAGAGGGAAAAGCAAATAAAATAACTAGGTAGAGCAGCAAATAAAATAAAGGTAGAGCGAACAAATAAAATAACTAGGTAGAGGGAAAAGCAAATAAAATAACTAGGTAGAGCGAACAGCAAATAAAATAACTAGGTAGAGCGAACAACAAATAAAATAACTAGGTAGAGCGAACAGCAAATAAAATAACTAGGTAGACGAACAGAAAATAAAATAACTAGGTAGAGGGAACAGCAAATAAAATAACTAGGTAGAGGGAACAGCAAATAAAATAACTAGGTAGAGGGAACAGCAAATAAAATAACTAGGTAGAGGGAACAAGCAAATAAAATAACTAGGTAGAGAAAAGGAACAAGCAAATAAAATAATAGGCAGAGGGAAAAGCAAATAAAATAACTAGGTAGAGCGAACAGCAAATAAAATAACTAGGTAGAGCGAACAGCAAATAAAATAACTAGGTAGAGGGAACAACAAATAAAATAACTAGGCAGAGGGAAAACAGCAAATAAAATAACTAGGTAGAGCGAACAGCAAATAAAATAACTAGGTAGAGCGAACAGCAAATAAAAATAACTAGGTAGAGCGAACAACAAATAAAATAACTAGGTAGAGGAACAGCAAATAAAATAACTAGGTAGAGCGAACAGCAAATAAAATAACTAGGTAGAGCGAACAGCAAATAAAATAACTAGGTAGAGCGAACAGCAAATAAAATAACTAGGCAGAGCGAACAGCAAATAAAAAATAGGCAGAGGGAAAAGCAAATAAAATAACTAGGTAGAGAACAGCAAATAAAATAAAGGCAGAGCGAACAGTAAATAAAATAACTAGGTAGAGCGAAAAGCAAATAAAATAACTAGGTAGAGGGAAAAGCAAATAAAATAACTAGGCAGAGCGAACAGTAAATAAAATAACTAGGTAGAGGGAAAAGCAAATAAAATAACTAGGTAGAGGGAAACAGCAAATAAAAAAAGCAAAGCAAAAAATAACTAGGCAGAGCGAACAGTAAATAAAATAACTAGGCAGAGGGAAAAGCAAATAAAATAACTAGGTAGAGGGAAAAGCAAATAAAATAACTAGGCAGAGCGAACAGTAAATAAAATAACTAGGTAGAGGGAACAGCAAATAAAATAACTAGGTAGAGGGAAAAGCAAATAAAATAACTAGGTAGAGGGAAAAGCAAATAAAATAACTAGGCAGAGCGAACAGCAAATAAAATAACTAGGTAGAGGGAAAAGCAAATAAAATAACTAGGTAGAGGGAAAAGCAAATAAAATAACTAGGTAGAGCGAACAACAAATAAAATAACTAGGTAGAGGGAACAGCAAATAAAATAAATAGAAAAAGCAAATAAAACTAGGTAGAGGGAAAAGCAAATAAAATAACTAGGTAGAGGGAAAAGCAAATAAAATAACTAGGTAGAGGGAAAAGCAAATAAAATAACTAGGTAGAGGAACAGCAAATAAAATAACTAGGTAGAGGGAAAAGCAAATAAAATAACTAGGTAGAGCAGCAAATAAAATAACTAGGTAACAAATAAAATAACTAGGTAGAGCGCAAATAAAATAAACAGAGGGAACAAATAAAATAACTAGGTAGAGGGAACAGCAAATAAAATAACTAGGTAGAGCGAACAGCAAATAAAATAACTAGGTAGAGGGAAAAGCAAATAAAATAACAGCAAATAAAATAACTAGGCAGAGGGAAAAGCAAATAAAATAACTAGGTAGAGCGAACAACAAATAAAATAACTAGGTAGAGGGAAAAGCAAATAAAATAACTAGGTAGAGAGCAAATAAAATAACTAGGTAGAACAATAAAATAACTAAAATAAAATAACTAGGTAGAGCGAACAGCAAATAAAATAACTAGGTAGAGCGAACAGCAAATAAAATAACTAGGTAGAGCGAACAGCAAATAAAATAACTAGGCAGAGGAACAGCAAATAAAATAACTAGGTAGAGCGAACAGCAAATAAAATAACTAGGTAGAGCGAACAGCAAATAAAATAACTAGGCAGAGGAACAGCAAATAAAATAACTAGGTAGAGCGAACAGCAAATAAAATAACTAGGCAGAGCGAACAGTAAATAAAATAACTAGGCAGAGGGAAAAGCAAATAAAATAACTAGGTAGAGCGAACAGCAAATAAAATAACTAGGTAGAGCGAACAACAAATAAAATAACTAGGCAGAGGGAAAAGCAAATAAAAAACTAGGTAGAGCGAACAGCAAATAAAATAACTAGGCAGAGCGAACAGTAAATATAATAACTAGGTAGTGAACAGTAAAAATAAAATAACTAGGTAGAGCGAACAGCAAATAAAATAACTAGGCAGAGGGAAAAGCAAATAAAATAACTAGGTAGAGCGAACAGCAAATAAAATAACTAGGTAGAGCGAACAAGCAAATAAAATAACTAGGTAGAGCGAACAGCAAATAAAATAACTAGGTAGAGGGAACAGCAAATAAAATAACTAGGCAGAGCAAATAAAATAAACAGCAAATAAAATAACTAGGCAGAGGGAAAAGCAAATAAAATAACTAGGTAGAGCGAACAGCAAATAAAATAACTAGGTAGAGCGAACAACAAATAAAATAACTAGGCAGAGGGAAAAGCAAATAAAATAACTAGGTAGAGCAAATAAAATAACTAGGTAGAGCGCAACAGCAAATAAAATAACTAGGCAGAGCGAACAGAACAGTAAATAAAATAACTAGGTAGTGAACAGTAGAGGGAACAAAAATAAAATAACTAGGTAGAGCGAACAGCAAATAAAATAACTAGGCAGAGGGAACAAATAAAATAACCAGTAGAGGGAACAGCAAATAAAATAACTAGGCAGAGGGAACAGCAAATAAAATAACTAGGTAGAGCGAACAGCAAATAAAATAACTAGGTAGAGCGAACAGCAAATAAAATAACTAGGTAGAGGGAACAGCAAATAAAATAACTAGGTAGAGCGAACAGCAAATAAAATAACTAGGTAGAGGAATAGCGAACAGCAAATAAAATAACTAGGTAGAGCGAACAGCAAATAAAATAACTAGGTAGAACAGCAAATAAAATAACTAGGTAGTGAACAGCAAATAAAATAACTAGGCAGAGCGAACAGCAAATAAAATAACTATGTAGAGCGAATAGCAAATAAAATAACTAGGTAGAGCGAACAGCAAATAAAATAACTAGGTAGAGTGAACAGCAAATAAAATAACTAGGTAGAGCGAACAGCAAATAAAATAACTAGGTAGAGCGAACAGCAAATAAAATAACTAGGTAGAGCGAACAGCAAATAAAATAACTAGGCAGAGGAAAAGCAAATAAAATAACTAGGTAGAGGGAAAAGCAAATAAAATAACTAGGCAGAGGGAAAAGCAAATAAAATAATTAGGTAGAGCGAACAACAAATAAAATAACTAGGTAGAGGGAAAAGCAAATAAAATAACTAGGTAGAGGGAACAGCAAATAAAATAACTAGGCAGAGGGAACAGCAAATAAAATAACTAGGTAGAGGGAAAACAAATAAAATAACTAGGTAGAGGGAACAGCAAATAAAATAACTAGGTAGAGCGAACAGCAAATAAAATAACTAGGAACAGCAAATAAAATAACTAGGTAGAGGGAACAGCAAATAAAATAACTAGGTAGAGGGAACAACAAATAAAATAACTAGGCAGAGGGAAAAGCAAATAAAATAACTAGGTAGAGGGAACAGCAAATAAAATAACTAGGTAGAGGGAACAACAAATAAAATAACTAGGCAGAGGGAAAAACTAGGTAGAGCGAACAAATAAAATAACTAGGTAGAGCGAACAACAAATAAAATAACTAGGTAGAGCGAACAGCAAATAAAATAACTAGGTAGAGGGAAAAGCAAATAAAATAACTAGGTAGAGGGAAAAGCAAATAAAATAACTAGGTAGAGCGAACAGCAAATAAAATAACTAGGTAGAGCGAACAGAAAAGCAAATAAAATAACTAGGCAGAGGGAAAAGCAAATAAAATAACTAGGAACAGAGGGGGAAACAGCAAATAAAATAACTAGGTAGAGCGAACAGCAAATAAAATAACTAGGTAGAGGGAACAACAAATAAAATAACTAGGCAGAGGGAAAAGCAAATAAAATAACTAGGTAGAAAAGCAAATAAAATAACTAGGTAGAGGGAAAAGCAAATAAAATAACTAGGCAGAGCGAACAGTAAATAAAATAACTAGGTAGAGGGAAAAGCAAATAAAATAACTAGGTAGAGGGAAAAGCAAATAAAATAACTAGGCAGAGCGAACAGTAAATAAAATAACTAGGCAGAGGGAAAAGCAAATAAAATAACTAGGTAGAGGGAAAAGCAAATAAAATAACTAGGCAGAGCGAACAGTAGGTAGAGGAAAAGCAAATAAAATAACTAGGTAGAGGGAAGAGCAAATAAAATAACTAGGTAGAGGGAAAAGCAAATAAAATAACTAGGTAGAGGGAAAAGCAAATAAAATAACTAGGCAGAGCGAACAGTAAATAAAATAACTAGGTAGAGGGAAAAGCAAATAAAATAACTAGGTAGAGGGAAAAGCAAATAAAATAACTAGGTAGAGCGAACAGCAAATAAAATAACTAGGTAGAGGGAACAGCAAATAAAATAACTAGGTAGAGGGAAAAGCAAATAAAATAACTAGGTAGAGGGAAAAGCAAATAAAATAACTAGGTAGAGGGAAAAGCAAATAAAATAACTAGGTAGAGGGAAAAGCAAATAAAATAACTAGGTAGAGCGAACAACAAATAAAATAACTAGGTAGAGCGAACAACAAATAAAATAACTAGGTAGAGCGAACAACAAATAAAATAACTAGGTAGAGGGAACAGCAAATAAAATAACTAGGTAGAGCGAACAGCAAATAAAATAACTAGGCAGAGGGAAAAGCAAATAAAATAACTAGGTAGAGGGAAAAGCAAATAAAATAACTAGGCAGAGGGAACAACAAATAAAATAACTAGGCAGAGGGAACAGCAAATCAAATAACTAGGTAGAGGGAAAAGCAAATAAAATAACTAGGTAGAGCGAACAGCAAATAAAATAACTAGGCAGAGCGAACAGTAAATAAAATAACTAGGCAGAGGGAAAAGCAAATAAAATAACTAGGTAGAGCGAACAGCAAATAAAATAACTAGGTAGAGCGAACAGCAAATAAAATAACTAGGCAGAGGGAAAAGCAAATAAAATAACTAGGTAGAGCGAACAGCAAATAAAATAACTAGGCAGAGCGAACAGTAAATAAAATAACTAGGTAGTGAACAGTAAAAATAAAATAACTAGGTAGAGCGAACAGCAAATAAAATAACTAGGCAGAGCGAACAGTCCAGTAAATAAAATAACTAGGCAGAGGGAACAGCAAATAAAATAACTAGGTAGAGCGAACAGTAAATAAAATCACTAGGTAGAGCGAACAGCAAATAAAATAACTAGGTAGTAAACAGCAAATAAAATAACTAGGTAGAGCGAACAGTAAATAAAATAACTAGGTAGAGCGAATAGCAAATAACTAGGTAGAGCGAACAGCAAATAAAATAACTAGGTAGTGAACAGCAAATAAAATAACTAGGTAGTGAACAGCAAATAAAATAACTAGGCAGAGCGAACAGCAAATAAAATAACTATGTAGAGCGAATCGCAAATAAAATAACTAGGTAGAGCGAACAGCAAATAAAATAACTAGGTAGTGAACAGCAAATTAAATGACTAGGTAGAGCGAACAGCAAATCAAATTACTAGGTAGAGCGAACAGCAAATAAAATTACTAGGTAGAGCGAACAGTAAATAAAATAACTAGGTAGAGCGAACAGCAAATAAAATTACTAGGTAGAGCGAACAGCAAATAAAATTACTAGGTAGAGCGAACAGCAAATAAAATAACTAGGCAGAGCGAACAGTAAATAAAATAACTAGGTAGAGCGATTAGCAAATAAAATGTAAACTGTCACACTGTTGTATGCATCCAAGAGATTTGTAATATCACGTAATTTCCTCTTTGAAACAGTGAAATAAAGAGACTCAATGGGAGTTCATTATACCAATTGTGGTTTGAATAATCCTTAATGAGCATACAGTGAAAGTGTTACATTCATTCATTCATTCAGACTCTCTGTGAGCAGTAGAGTATCTCAGACCTCCTGCATATTAGGGGAACATTACTCGTGTGTAATGAACCACTATCCTTTGCCAAGATAAATATTTGACTTATTAGGTACAGTAAATTGACATCAGCATTCCACACAAATGGAATCAGTTCAAAACCAATTGATTCTAATTTTGCCTGGGAGCCTCTTCACACGCAGACCAGTGGAATAAATTATTTATACAGTACTCCTAAGATTTCAACACTTTTACAATCCCTTGTTGACCAATCACATTCCATTGCTGCCAAGCGGAAGATTATATATAAACATATGTTCATTGATCCCTGTTTTCATACCATAGGTATCTTCTATCAGGACTGCAAAGGGAAGGATTCAACTGGCCCGTTCTGGTTCTGGATAAAGCAACATTGTTTCACTCTGTGCCCTTCAACATTTGAAGTACATACAGTCAAGTAGGTCAATTTCTTTGTTGCAAAGGCATGCAATTGGCTACAGCGCACTGATTTGCGTGCTTTTTTAAGTTCAGCCTCATCACAGCATATCACAATATTGCATAAATAGGGTTACAGGAGCATGTTATAACATCTAACTGTTTGAAAGAGGCAACTGTAAAACATAAATCCCAGATTCACCTGGGGAGGAGGAGGAGGAGGAAAAGGAGGAAGGTTGCGTTGCCAGATGTGGAGAGAACGGGGGTGGGGGGAATGTGTCTGTATCTGGATGCCAGATATGCTGTAAAGTATGTTTTTCTGGATGAAACAGACAAGGGATGCTATAAGATCAGTAGAGGGTTTAGTCAAGGGCTTTTATTAGATAAGCTGTCAGACATAGCTTAATAGCTCATGTGCAAGGGTGGAATAGGAAAAACAACAGGGTTGAGAACACATTCTGCACTGGCTGTCTGTTCTCTCTCCCAGTTGTGTCTCAGTAGACATGGCCATGAGGTGCTTCTGTCTGCTGCTGGTGCTGCTGCTCGCTCTGGATGTGTGTGAAGGTGACCATGGTCGGGAGTGGGCTCACCACGGGGCATCAATGTTCGCCGACCTGACCCCCAATGAGATGCGCGACGTCCGGGACTACCTGCAAGGCAAGCCAGAGTTGGGACTGACAGCGGCCCGGGGCAAGTCCCTGAAGAAGAATAGCATTCTGCTGATGGAGCTCCACCTGCCCCGCAAGCACGAGGCACTGAGGGCCCTGGATTGGGGCCAGGCCAAGCCCATGCGCCAGGCCAGGGTGGTGGTGCAGTTCGGGAACCAGTCCCAGCCCAACATCACCGAGATCATTGTGAGTCCACTTCCCTTCCCTACTTCGTACAGGGAGAAGACCTTCAAGGGAGACAAGCCCATTCGGTTTGAGTCACGGCCCATTACAGAGGCTGAGTACTCGCACATCATCGACATCTTGCAGAAGATCACCGCCAAGGTCCACAAGGTGCTGTTTGAGACCACGGGGGGATTTTCCTTCCACAACTGTACCGACCGCTGCCTGACGTTCTCTGACATTGCACCCCGTGGTTTGGAGTCGGGTGAGAGGAGGACCTGGATCATGCTGCAGAAGTTTGTGGAGGGCTACTTCATCCATCCTGTGGGCTTTGAGGTCCTGGTGAACCATAAAGACCTGAACCCCGAGCGCTGGACGGTGGAGAAGGTGTGGTACAATGGACAGTACTTTGACAAGGTGGAGGAACTGGCGGACCAATACGAGAAAGGAACACTGGAGAAAGTCAAACTTCCTGACCATGACGACAAGGACTTGTACTCCACTTACATTCCCCGTGGGCACAGCAACACCCGCACCGACATCCACGGGCCCAAGCTGGTGGAGCCCCAAGGCCCTCGGTACCATGTGGATGGAAACTTTGTGGAATATGCAGGCTGGTCCTTTGCCTTCCGTGTCCGCTCCTCAGCCGGCCTCCAGATCTTCGACCTGCGCTTCAACGGGGAGCGCATCGCCTACGAGGTCAGTCTCCAGGAGGCCATTGCCTTCTATTCGGGCGATACCCCCGCCGCCATGCAGACCAAATACATTGACGCCGGCTGGGCCATGGGCACCCTGGACTACGAGCTGGCGCCTGGCATCGACTGCCCTGAAATCGCCACCTTTCTAGACCTGCACCATTACTACGATACGGACAAGCCTGTACATTACAAGAATGCCCTGTGTGTGTTTGAGATGACCACGGGGATGCCTCTGAGGAGGCACTTCAACAATAACTTCCAAGGGGGCTACAACTTTTTCGGGGGTCTGGAGAACCATGTGCTGGTGCTTCGTACCACCTCCACCGTCTATAACTACGACTACATCTGGGACTTCCTCTTCTATCAGAACGGAGTGATGGAGTCCAGGGTCAGTGCCACCGGTTACATCCACGCCACTTTCTTCACGCCTAACGGACTACACTACGGGTCCAAGGTGTATAACTACGTTCTGGGCAACCTTCACACGCATCTCATCCACTACAAGGTTGACCTTGATATTGCTGGTGAGTTCTGTTCTATCAATCTGGTAGTGTGATTATGTCATTCAGGATTCAGGAACCATATTTTGTAATGCTGTGAATGGTTGCTAATTATCTATCTGTAAAGCTACAAAGTTATGTCTATATGTACATACAGCAATTTCTAATAACAAATGGGCTGGTATAGTTTCAAAATAGAAAGGAAATAAAATACCAAAGAAATGAAGGTGACTATTCACACATACAGGCTTGTGTTGTAGCCTCTGTTTGATCTGACACACTTCTAGGGAAAACGTCCAATACTTGAAGGTATTTTAGATCTTTGGTCCGACATTGCATCATGGGTGTTGCTCCTTGAGGGTTTATGATTGTTGATCCCAGCCAAATACAATAACATGAGATTATGTCAGCCATTGTGATGAATCATTGACAAGAAACCCAAAATAACCTTTCATATCATGTGCCATGGGCAAAACAACTGGTAAATGTGTAATTATATGCCTAGTCTGTGCAATATCAGAACATTACTTCAGTGCCTAGGTCCACTGCATCTAAACTCAACAAAGGGCAATAAAGGGAGGTTTTAAATGCATTCTTTATTGCATCTCAATTCTTCTTTTGAAATTTAAATGGAATTAATTGCAAACACCAGCCCTGCTTGACCCCAGCCCTGCTTGACCCCAACCCTGCTTGACCCCCAACCCTGCTTGACCCCCAACCCTGATTGACACCGTTAATATTAATTGCTTTTGTCAAACACTCCAGGTCGGAAGAACAGCTTTGAGTCGATGAACCTCAAGTATGTGAACTTCACGAACCCGTGGAGCCATAAACATTCCGTCGTCCAATCCAAGCTCGTCAAGACCCAGCACCAGACGGAACGCGGCGCTGCCTTCCGCTTCGGCAAGAAGTTCCCCCGCTACGTGCACTTCTACAATCCCAACGAGAAGAACAAGTGGGGTCACCAGAAGGGCTACCGCATCCAGTACAAGTCCCACGCCGACAGTGTGCTGCCCCGTGGCTGGATGGAGGAGAACGGCATCAGCTGGTCCAGGTAACGACAACACACAGCTAAAGGGACTGTTCACCCTAAAATCAAAGTGTATTAGATGTTTTCATACCTCAATCAACTTCAGTTCATCCCACACCATCTGTTGAGTAGTTCCCACTGTAGACAGAGGAAATCTGCAGGCCACTACCAAAAATGAATGGGAAAGATTGGCACCATCTAATTATATGGTGGGGTAGTATGGGTACTATCCCTTTAAAGCTGAGGTAGGCGAAACCGCAGGAGCGTTTGTTATTGTTATTGTTTTTTTGTTGGGAGGAAATAAGCACCCATCAACGTGGTAAGAAAATAACTCTACAGTTCTATTGCCGCATGCAGTGATCTGTAACGATGGCCCGAGATTATTATAGCATCTGACATCTACTGTCAGGCAGTTCAGATTCGGTCTGGAGTCTTATCTTCCTCTGTATGTAGATACCCAACGTGGTAAGAAAATAACTCTACAGTTCTATTGTCGCATGCAGTGATCTGTAACGATGGCCCGAGATTATTATAGCATCTGACATCTACTGTCAGGCAGTTCAGATTCGGTCTGGAGTCTTATCTTCCTCTGTATGTAGATACCCATTGGCTGTGACCAGACACAAGGACAGTGAGCCCACCAGCAGTAGTATCTACACTCAGAACGACCCCTGGGAGCCGGTGGTCTCCTTTGAGGACTACATTCGCAACGATGAAAGCATCATTAACCAGGTGAGACCTATTGTTACCAATAACTCAACTCATTCTCAGACTCAAAATAGAAGCTTCGCTACCCTGGATGGCATTGCAATTGTATAACAACTAAATAATAAGTCAAATGAATCAATTAATCAATCAACCTGTCTCCTGTGTAGGACCTGGTTGCCTGGGTGACGGTGGGCTTCCTGCACGTGCCCCACTCAGAGGACATCCCCAATACGGCGACGCCCGGGAATGCCGTGGGCTTCTTCCTACGTCCCTTCAACTTTTTCGACGAGGACCCCTCTCTGGCGTCCCGCAGTACCGTCATCGTCCGGCAAGTCAAAGAGGGAAAGCCCAAGGTCCAGAGATGGACCCCAGAGGTTGTAGGTCACTGTGTGACTGACAGGCCTTTCTTCTACAACGGCACCTACGCAGGAGTCTGAGGGGCTGGTGCAACTGACAGGAAAGACACATAATGGAGGTTCCATCCTTGGTTCTGAGGATGGTAATCATGTAAATGTGAAATAATATATTCTGACACAGGCATTAATAAAACTAATATTATGTTGATATCGTTCCTGTTTAGATGTGAAAGAATAACATTATTTTTTTTATGAGTATGCACATTTATTGCAACAATTTACCATTCCTAGACATAGGCACATTTCATTAGAAGCTGTCTAAAATCATAACTCACGGACACATTTTACCATTGTGCACACATACAGTAACAGTCAACAGTTTGGACTCCCCTACTCGTTCAAGGGTTTTTCTTTATTTGTACTATTTTCTACATTTGTAATAGTGAAAACTTGAAGACATGAAATGACACATATGGAATCATGTAGTAACCCAAAAACTATTAAACAAATCAAAATATATTTTATGTTTCAGATTCTTCAAAGTAGCAAACCTTTGCCTTGATAACAACTTTGCACTCTCTTGGTATTGGTGGGAAAGTCAATACTGGCCTGTGACTAATACAGGGAATCAGACAATGTTCAGCTATCGGGGGTATTTGAACTGTTCTTCCCGGTCTTCTTCCTGTTCCTTCTCTTGTTCCTTTCCTTTGCTCTTTCAGAAAACAGATGGATGTACGCTGTAAAGGTACAGAAAAACAGCAGGAACTTGGTGAGTAAGAGGACAAGCAACAGCAGAATGGGAAGTTAAGCTTAAGGAGTATTTGACCACCGTGTTAAAGGGTTTAACCTAATTAAAAACACCAATCCATGAAGAACAAAAAGTTACAACCCCATATTTATTTCACCTTTATTTAACCAGGTAGGCTAGTTGAGAACACCTTTATTTAACCAGGTAGGCTAGTTGAGAACACCTTTATTTAACCAGGTAGACTAGTTGAGAACACCTTTATTTAACCAGGTAGGCTAGTTGAGAACACCTTTATTTAACCAGGTAGGCTAGTTGAGAACAAGTTCTCATTTACAATTGCGACCTGGCCAAGATAAAGCAAAGCAGTTCGACACATACAACAACGCAGAGTTACACATGGAGTAAAACAAACATACAGTCAATAATACAGTATAAACACGTCTATGTACGATGTGAGCAAATGAGGTGAGATAAGGGAGGTAAAGGCAAAAAAAGGCCATGGTGGCGAAGTAAATGCAATATAGCAAGTAAACTGGAATGGTAGATTTACAGTGGAAGAATGTGCAAAGTAGAGCAAAGTAGAGATAGAAATAATGGGGTGCAGAGGAGCAAAATAAATAAATACAGTAGGGGGAAATGTAGTTATTTGGGCTAAATTATAGATGGACTATGTACAGGTGCAGTAATCTGTGAGCTGCTCTGACAGCTGGTGTTTAAAGCTAGTGAGGGAGATAAGTGTTTCCAGTTTCAGAGATTTTTGTAGTTCGTTCCAGTCATTGGCAACAGAGAACTGGAAGGAGAGGCGGCCAATGGAAGAAATGGCTTTGGGGGTGACGAGAGATATACCTGCTGGAGCGTGTGCTACAGGTGGGTGCTGCTATGGTGACCAGCGAGCAGAGATAAGCGGGGACTTTACCTAGCAGGGTCTTGTAGATGATCTGGAGCCAGTGGGTTTGGCGACGAGTATGAAGAGAGGGCCAGCCAACGAGAGCATACAGGCCACAGTGGTGGGTAGTGTATGGGGCTTTGGTGACAAAACGGATGGCACTGTGATAGACTGCATCCAATTTATTGAGTAGGGTATTGGAGGCTATTTTGTAAATTACATCGCCGAAGTCGAGGATCGGTAGGAGGGTCAGTTTTACAAGGGTATGTTTGGCAGCATGAGTGAAGGATGCTTTGTTGCGAAATAGCAAGCCAATTCTAGATGTAACTTTGAATTGGAGATGTTGATGTGAGTCTGGAAGGAGAGTTTACAGTCTAACCAGACACCTAGGTATTTGTAGTTGTCCACATATTCTAAGTCAGAACCGTCCAGAGTAGTGATGTTGGACAGGCGGGCAGGTGCAGGCGATCAGTTGAAGAGCATGCATTTAGTTGTACTTGTATTTAAGAGCAATTGGAGGCCACGGAAGGAGAGTTGTCTGGCATTGGAGATCTTCTAGAGGGTTCTTATGTCATCCATCTTAGAGATATGTCATCCATCTTAGAGATATGTCATCCATCTTAGAGATATGTCATCCATCTTAGAGATATGTCATCCATCTTAGAGATATGTCATCCATCTTAGAGAAGCATTATCAACCCTAGACTGAGGTTCCCTGAGGAACAACCTATGTACCCGAACAGGTAAAACACGAAGTCTAATATACAGTAGATTGCAACATTGTTTTGACCTTTTAAAAACTTTGACACAGGGTTAATGATTGATATGTGACATAACCTACAGTCTGTTAGCCATAATGATAAGCAGTAGGGGATGAATACAAACATGAGTTTTGCAAAGGAGTGAAAACTCCTTACACAGATCAACGCTACAGTGGTCTAAGTGACATTAACATGACCAAGTGTTCAGCAACAGAGAAACCAAAAACACAGTGTTAATAATTAGCTTTATACAATATATGTTTGGAGGGCCAAATATACTGTCAAAGCAGTCCATTGATTAAAAAGGAAATCAGTTTCACCGATTATCAGTGGTTGGTAGTCAGGAATGGGTCTGGGAAGATGTGAGTAGCTACTGCCATCTAGGGGTTAAATGAAAAACAACTTTAATTTCTGCCTTAGAAAATACAGTACTTACTGTATCTGTATATGGGAAAGGGGGATTCCTAATCAGTTGTACTAGAAGAGGTAAATGTATGCCTGTAAATATTAGAGCGAGCAATGTCAGAGTCTGGAATATATATGGACAGGATGGTGTGTATAGACATTATGGACAGTATATATATACCGTATATCACAAAAGTGAGTACACCCCTCACATTTTTGTAAATATTTGAGTATATCTTTTCATGTGACAACACTGAAGAAATGAGACTTGCTACAATGTAAAGTAGTGAGTGTACAGCAATTATTTTTTTCAGATCCTCAGAGAGTTCTTTGCCATGAGGTACCATGTTGAACTTCCAGTGACCAGTCAGTATGAGGGAGTGTGAGAGCGATGACACCAAATTTAACACACCTGCTCCCCATTCACACCTGAGACCTTGAAACACTAACGAGTCACATGACGCCAGGGAGGGAAAATGGCTAATTGGGCCCAATTTGGACATTTTCACTTTGGGGTGTACTCACTTTTGTTGCCAGCTGTTTAGACATTAATGGCTGGGTGTTGAGTTATTTTGAGGGGACAGCAAATGTACACTGTTATACAAACTGTACACTCACTACTTTACATTGTAGCAAAGTGTCATTTCTTCAGTGTTGTCACATGAAAAGATATACTCAAATATTTACAAAAATGTGAGGGGTGTACTCATTTTTGTGATATACTGTATATACAGTATATTACTGTACAGTGTGTGTAACTTCTCTCATCCCCACTGTGTGGAGGACTATAGGACACAGACTATAGTATATACAGTGGGGAGAACAAGTATTTGATACATTGCCGATTTTGCAGGTTTTCCTACTTACAAAGCATGTAGAGGTCTGTAATTTTTAACATAGGTTCACTTCAACTGTGAGAGACGGAATCTAAAACAAATATCCAGAAAACACATTGTATGATTTTTAAGTATTTAATTTGCATTTTATTGCATGACATAAGTATTTGATACATCAGAAAAGCAGAACTTAATATTTGGTACAGAAACCTTTGTTTGCAATTACAGAGATCATACGTTTCCTGTAGTTCTTGACCAGGTTTGCACACACTGCAGCAGGGATTTTGGTCCACTCCTCCAAACAGACCTTCTCCAGATCCTTCAGGTTTCGGGGCTGTCGCTGGGCAATACGGACTTTCAGCTCCCTCCAAAGATTTTTCTATTGGGTTCAGGTCTAGAGACTGGCTAGGGCACTCCAGGACCTTGAGATGCTTCTTATGGAGCCACTCCTTAGTTGGCCTGGCTGTGTGTTTCGGGTCGTTGTCATGCAGGAAGACCCAGCCATGACCCATCTTAAATGTTCTTACTGAGGGAAGGAGGTTGTTGGCCAAGATCTCGCGATACATGGCCCCATCCATCCTCCCCTCAATACGGTGCAGTCGTCCTGTCCCCTTTGCAGAAAAGCATCCCCAAAAATGATGTTTCCACCTCCATGCTTCACGGTTGGGATGGTGTTCTTGGGTTTGTACTCATCCTTCTTCTTCCTCCAAACACGGCGAGTGGAGTTTAGACCAAAAGGCTCTATTTTTGTCTCATCAGACCACATGACCTCCTCCCATTCCCCCTCTGGATCATCCAGATGGTCATTGGCAAACTTCAGACGGGCCTGGACATGCGCTGGCTTGAGCAGGGGGACCTTGCATGCGCTGCAGGATTTTAATCCATGACGGCATAATGTGTTATTAATGGTTTTCTTTGAGACTGTGGTCCCAGCTCTCTTCGGGTCATTGAGCAGGTCCTGCCGTGTAGTTCTGGGCTGATCCCTCACCTTCCTCAGGATCATTGATGCCCCATGAGGTGTGATCTTGCATGGAGCCCCAGACCGAGGGTGATTGACCGTCATCTTGAACTTAATTCCATTTTCTAATAATTGTGCCAACAGTTGTTGCCTTCTCAGCAAGCTGCTTGCCTATTGTCCTGTAGCCCATCCCAGCCTTGTGCAGGTCTACAATTTAACCCTGATGTCCTTTACACAGCTCCCTGGTCTTGGCCATTGTGGAGAGGTTGAAGTCATGCAATAAAATGCTAATTAATTACTTAAAAATATACAATGTGATTTTCTGGATTTTTGTTTTAGATTCCGTCTCTCACAGTTGAAGTGTACCTATGAAAGAAATTACAGACCTCTGTATGCTTTGTAAGTAGGGAAACCTGCAAAATCATCAGTGTAACAAATACTTGTTCTCCCCACTGTATATACAGTGCCTTGCGAAAGTATTCGGCCCCCTTGAACTTTGCGACCTTTTGCCACATTTCAGGCTTCAAACATAAAGATATAAAACTGTATTTTTTTGTGAAGAATCAACAACAAGTGGGACACAATCATGATGTGGAATGAAATTTATTGGATATTTCAAACTTAACTTAACAAATCAAAAGCTGAAAAATTGGGCGTGCAAAATTATTCAGCCCCCTTAAGTTAATACTTTGTAGCGCCACCTTTTGCTGCGATTACAGCTGTAAGTCGCTTGGGGGATACCAGGTCAGACAGGAGAATTATACCAGATAGGACAGACTGACCCTGTCCCCCCGGCACAGACTATGACAGCATAGATACTGGGGACTGACGGGGGACACTGTGGCCCCTTCTAAAGTTAACCGGGCACGGGGTCAACCAGGCAGGATGTAACCCCACCCACTTTGTAAAAGCACAGCCCCCATACCACCAAAGGGATATCAAGAGACCACTAACCTAATACCCTGAGACAAGGCCGAGTATAGCCCACGAAGATCTCCCCACAGCACAAGGGTGGGGCGGGGGTGCAAAACCAGACAGAAAGATCACGTCAGTGACTCTACCGGCATGGGAGAGCGAGAGCAAGCCAGTGACTCAGCCCTGGTAATAGAATCTCAGTGGCGAGAGGGGAGCCGACCAGGAAGCGTTTATTTTTTACATTATTGAGTCAGTACAGAACCTTCAAGTTGTGGTTTTCTTGTTTTAAATATATGTAGTTCTGTCCATGAGATGTTCTTGTCTACTAATGCTCTGTATTTTGTCATGTTTCATGTTTTGTGTGGAACCCAGGAACAGCTAATGGGGATCCTAAAAAAAGACCAAAAAAAGAACAAGGAGATTAGCATGTCTTGGGGGTATAATCTTTGACACTGATTCAGGATTACCTGTATTCATGGTAACATCCAGATTAATGTAGGAGTGTTTAGACACATATTCTATTCTTATTTACAATAAAAGTGACTCCAAAATGACACAATTCATTATTTACCATTCATTACTGTCGGGCATAAAATAATCTGAAACACGACCAAAAACAAACTGCAAATGAATCCAACAAGTTTGTAGAGTCACAAGCTTGATGTAATTATTGCGTGCTCGGAATATGGGACCAATTACTAAACTTTTGACTACTTTATATGGGGTGTCAATAATTCTGACCTCTACCTTTTTGAGAAAAAAAAATGAAATTTCTTTCTCTGAGCAATTGTATTAGTATAAAATAATATAGTTTCAACAAAATGTTGAGCATACGATGTAGCTCAGTATTTTAATTATTTATTTTATACAGTCTTTATTGCTCATCTTCGTCAAGGGCGTCAACTTTCTCGGACCCCACTGTACCTCTCTTCCCTCGCACACAGGAAGCAAGTCTGAGAACATCTTAGTCTGTTTCAGCTTTTATTTTGTAATAATAATAGAATCTGTATAATACATTTAAAAAAGTTCAGACAGTCCTCCTCTGGGTGCTAACAGGCTGCATTGCACCTACTTGATTTAAAAACGAATATCAAAGTAGATTAAGGATTAATAGGACATAGGGCTGATGAGTATTTCTAACAAAATTATTGGTCAAATGATTGACAATCATTACCCAACTATATTACTTGGTCATCTATGAACACCTTGACCATGTTCTGTTATAATCTCCACCCGGCACAGCCAGAAGAGGACTGGCCACCCCTCATAGCCTGGTTCCTCTCTAGGTTTCTTCCTAGGTTCTGGCCTTTCTAGGGAGTTTTTCCTAGCCAACGTGCTTCTACATCTGCATTGCTTGCTGTTTGGGGTTTTAGGCTGGATTTCTGTACAGCATTTTGAGATATCAGCTCATTTACATTTACATTTAAGCCATTTAGCAGACGCTCTTATCCAGAGCGACTTACAAATTGGTGCATTCACCTTATGACATCCAGTGGAACAGCCACTTTACAATAGTGCATCTAAATCTTTTAGGGGGGCTTTCCACTGGATGTCATAAGGTAAGAAGGGCTTTATAAATACATTTGATTTAATTACTTCTTACATTGTATTTCCATTTAGAGCCAGCGATGTAGTTGGTCCCAAAAAATTGGTGGGTAAACTCACTGGTCGTGGGGAAAAGGGTAACGCTCCCTAAAAGCATTTTTCAGCAAAAGGTTGTTAAACTGATTTCATCAAGATTCTAAAGCTCCTCATTGTCACGTCAGCACTTCCAACTGACGTTCTTTGTATATTGGGCAACACCCCTGGTTATGTCTCTCTGTGTTGACCCTCTACTCCACTCTGGTTATGTCTCTCTGTGTTGACCCTCCACTACACCCCTGGTTATGTCTCTCTGTGTTGACCCTCTACTCCACTCTGGTTATGTCTCTCTGTGTTGACCCTCTACTCCACTCTGGTTATGTCTCTCTGTGTTGACCCTCCACTACACCCCTGGTTATGTCTCTCTGTGTTGACCCTCCACTACACCCCTGGTTATGTCTCTCTGTGTTGACCCTCCACAACACCCCTGGTTATGTCTCTCTGTGTTGACCCTCCACTACACCCCTGGTTATGTCTCTCTGTGTTGACCCTCCACTACACCCCTGGTTATGTCTCTCTGTGTTGACCCTCCACTACACCCCTGGTTATGTCTCTCTGTGTTGACCCTCTACTATACCCCTGGTTATGTCTCTCTGTGTTGACCCTCCACTACACCCCTGGTTATGTCTCTCTGTGTTGACCCTCCACTACACCCCTGGTTATGTCTCTCTGTGTTGACCCTCTACTATACCCCTGGTTATGTCTCTCTGTGTTGACCCTCCACAACACCCCTGGTTATGTCTCTCTGTGTTGACCCTCCACTTCACCCCTGGTTATATCTCTCTGTGTTGACCCTCTACTCCACTCTGGTTATGTCTCTCTGTGTTGACCCTCCACAACACCCCTGGTTATGTCTCTCTGTGTTGACCCTCCACTACACCCCTGGTTATGTCTCTCTGTGTTGACCCTCTACTCCACTCTGGTTATGTCTCTCGGTGTTGACCCTCCACTACACCCCTGGTTATGTCTCTCTGTGTTGACCCTCTACTCCACTCTGGTTATGTCTCTCGGTGTTGACCCTCCACTACACCCCTGGTTATGTCTCTCTGTGTTGACCCTCTACTCCACTCTGGTTATGTCTCTCTGTGTTGACCCTCCACTACACCCCTGGTTATGTCTCTCTGTGTTGACCCTCTACTCCACTCTGGTTATGTCTCTCTGTGTTGACCCTCCACTACACCCCTGGTTATGTCTCTCTGTGTTGACCCTCCACTACACCCCTGGTTATGTCTCTCTGTGTTGACCCTCCACTACACCCCTGGTTATGTCTCTCTGTGTTGACCCTCCACAACACCCCTGGTTATGTCTCTCTGTGTTGACCCTCCACTACACCCCTGGTTATGTCTCTCTGTGTTGACCCTCCACAACACCCCTGGTTATGTCTCTCTGTGTTGACCCTCCACAACACCCCTGGTTATGTCTCTCTGTGTTGACCCTCCACTCCACCCCTGGTTATGTCTCTCTGTGTTGACCCTCCACTACACCCCTGGTTATGTCTCTCTGTGTTGACCCTCCACAACACCCCTGGTTATGTCTCTCTGTGTTGACCCTCCACAACACCCCTGGTTATGTCTCTCTGTGTTGACCCTCCACAACACCCCTGGTTATGTCTCTCTGTGTTGACCCTCCACTCCACCCCTGGTTATGTCTCTCTGTGTTGACCCTCCACTACACCCCTGGTTATGTCTCTCTGTGTTGACCCTCCACAACACCCCTGGTTATGTCTCTCTGTGTTGACCCTCCACAACACCCCTGGTTATGTCTCTCTGTGTTGACCCTCCACAACACCCCTGGTTATGTCTCTCTGTGTTGACCCTCCACAACACCCCTGGTTATGTCTCTCTGTGTTGACCCTCCACTACACCCCTGGTTATGTCTCTCTGTGTTGACCCTCTACTCCACTCTGGTTATGTCTCTCTGTGTTGACCCTCCACTTCACCCCTGGTTATGTCTCTCTGTGTTGACCCTCCACTACACCCCTGGTTATGTCTCTCTGTGTTGACCCTCCACTACACCCCTGGTTATGTCTCTCTGTGTTGACCCTCCACAACACCCCTGGTTATGTCTCTCTGTGTTGACCCTCCACTACACCCCTGGTTATGTCTCTCTGTGTTGACCCTCCACAACACCCCTGGTTATGTCTCTCTGTGTTGACCCTCCACAACACCCCTGGTTATGTCTCTCTGTGTTGACCCTCCACTCCACCCCTGGTTATGTCTCTCTGTGTTGACCCTCCACTACACCCCTGGTTATGTCTCTCTGTGTTGACCCTCCACAACACCCCTGGTTATGTCTCTCTGTGTTGACCCTCCACTACACCCCTGGTTATGTCTCTCTGTGTTGACCCTCCACTACACCCCTGGTTATGTCTCTCTGTGTTGACCCTCTACTCCACTCTGGTTATGTCTCTCTGTGTTGACCCTCCACTTCACCCCTGGTTATGTCTCTCTGTGTTGACCCTCCACTACACCCCTGGTTATGTCTCTCTGTGTTGACCCTCCACTACACCCCTGGTTATGTCTCTCTGTGTTGACCCTCCACAACACCCCTGGTTATGTCTCTCTGTGTTGACCCTCCACTACACCCCTGGTTATGTCTCTCTGTGTTGACCCTCCACAACACCCCTGGTTATGTCTCTCTGTGTTGACCCTCCACAACACCCCTGGTTATGTCTCTCTGTGTTGACCCTCCACTCCACCCCTGGTTATGTCTCTCTGTGTTGACCCTCCACTACACCCCTGGTTATGTCTCTCTGTGTTGACCCTCCACAACACCCCTGGTTATGTCTCTCTGTGTTGACCCTCCACTCCACCCCTGGTTATGTCTCTCTGTGTTGACCCTCCACTACACCCCTGGTTATGTCTCTCTGTGTTGACCCTCCACAACACCCCTGGTTATGTCTCTCTGTGTTGACCCTCCACAACACCCCTGGTTATGTCTCTCTGTGTTGACCCTCCACAACACCCCTAGGCAGAGCCACTGGGCCAAGTGGATAACAGTCTTAGACAGCATGAGGGATGCCACTGGGTCAAGTAGATAACCGTCTTAGACAGCTTGAGGGGAGTATTCTCTTCACACTCAAGAGTTGAGTCTAAGTCTAGAATAGGTTCCTGTTTATATTAGCCACATTTTATCCGTCAATATGAGTCACACGTGGGAGTCCCACATATGCCAATTTGTAAGTCGCTCTGGATAAGAGCGTCTGCTAAATGACTTAAATGTAAATGTAAATGTCTGAATGATGAGTAACAGTTAATGCATGGGTGACATATCCTGGTGGAAATCATGCAACAACAATCAACACCACATTAAGATGTTAACCAGTAACACAAGTTTTCCACAAGTGTAGGGTCATCAACACTATGCCCGTTGACTTAAAATGTGGGGGTGTGAAAGAGAGTACGGTTTCCTGTCTTATGGAGGCGAAATAATACCCTTCGAAGGGAATCAAATTTCACCTTTTTGTGAAGCCCTGAGGAGGGCAAACCATGGCAAAATATAAAAGACTGCATAGTCACTGAGGAATACGCAGTACCAGTCAAAAGTTAAAAGACTGCATAGTCACTGAGGAACACGCAGTACCAGTCAAAAGTTAAAAGACTGCATAGTCACTGAGGAACACGCAGTACCGGTCAAAAGTTAAAAGACTGCATAGTCACTGAGGAACACGCAGTACCGGTCAAAAGTTAAAAGACTGCATAGTCACTGAGGAACATGCAGTACCGGTCAAAAGTCAAAAGACTGCATAGTCACTGAGGAACACGCAGTACCGGTCAAAAGTTAAAAGACTGCATAGTCACTGAGGAACACGCAGTACCGGTCAAAAGTTAAAAGACTGCATAGTCACTGAGGAACACGCAGTACCAGTCAAACGTTTGGACACACCTACTCATTCCAGGGTTTTTCTTTATTTTTACTATTTTCTACATTGTAGAATAATAGTGAAAAAATCTAAACTATAAAATAACATATATGGAATCCACATATTCTTCAAAGTAGCCACTATTTGCCTTGATGACATCTTTGCACACTCTTGGCATTCTCTCAACCAGCTTCATGAGGTAGTCACCTGGAATGCATTTCAATTAACAGGTGTGCCTTGTTAAAAGTTAATCTGTGGAATTTCTTTCCTTCTTAATGTGTTTGAGACAATCATCTGTGCTGTGACACGGTAGGGGTTGTTTACAGAAAATAGCCCTATTTGATAAAAGAGCAAGTCCATATTTTGGCAAGAACAGCTCAAATAAGCAAAGAGAAACGACAGGCCATCCTTACTTTAAGACATGAAGGTCAGTCAATACGGAACATTTCAAGAACTCTGATAGTTTCCTGAAGTGCAGTCGCAAAACCCATCAAGCGCTATGATGAAACTGGCTCTCATGAGGACTGCCTCTGGAAGACCCAGAGTTACCTCCGCTGCAGAGGATAAGTTCATTAGAGTTACCAGCTTCAGAAATGGGCAATTAACTGCACCTCAGATTGCAGCAAAAATAAATGCTTCACAGAGTTCAAGTAACAGACCCATCTCAACATCAACTGTTGAGAGGAGGCTGCGTGAATCAGGCCTTCATGGTTGAATTGCTTCAAAGGAACCACTACTAAAGGACACCAATAAGACTTGCTTGGGGCAAGAAACACGAGCAATGGACATTAGACCCGTGGAAATCTGTCCTTTGGTCAGATTTTTGGTTCCAACTGTTGTGTCTTTGTAAGATGCAGAGTAGGTGAACGGATGATCTCCGCATGTGTGGTTCTCACCGTGAAGCATTGAGGAGGAGGTGTGATGGTGTGGGGGTGCTTTGCTGGTGACACAATCAGGGATTTATTTAGAATTCAAGGCACACTTAACCAGCATGGCTACCACAGCATTCTGCAGCGATATGCCATCCCATCTGGTTTGTGCTTAGTTGGACAATCATTTGTTTTTCAACAGGACATTGACCCATAACACACTTCCAGGCTGTGTACGGGCTATTTGACCAAGAAGGAGATTGACGGAGTGCTTCTTCAGATGACCTGGCCTCCACCATTACCCGACCTCAAAGCAATTGAGATGGTTTGGGATGAGTTGGACCGCAGAGTGAAGGAAAAGCAGCATATGTGGGAACTCCTTCAAGACTGTTGGAAAGGATTCCAGGTGAAGCTGGTTGAGAGAATGCAATGGGTGGCTAACAAAGGGTGGCTAACAGTTTTTTTGGTTACTACATGATTCCATATTGTGTTATTTCATCATTTTGATGTCTTCACTATCATTCTACAATGCAGAACATAGTCAAAATAAAGAATGAGTAGGTGTGTCCAAACTGTTGACTGATCCTGTATCTAAAAGTTTAATATTTAATCAAAAAACATTTCACTTACACGTTTGTCTAAACAGGAACATTTTTGTCCTCCAATCATGACTCTCAAAATACTTTCTTAATCTTCATCTTTATCTCACCGTGACATAAAGATGAGGAATAGAATCAGCTGGGAGCACTTAGCAGAGTCATGGATGCAAGACTGGCTGGCAAGTGGCCAAGAATGTATTATTTTAATCTCTACACTAATCTGATGTCCATGTAAGTAAGCATCAACAAGTAAGCTTGAGACGCTTCGACAGACGCATCACAATTATTTTGATAGCAGTGTCACGCCTCGACTAGCTGTAAAAGGCCTATATGGGACACTCAAGTGTATATGCATACTGCATACTGTACGTGCATAGATATGGTAACTGGTTTCTATGTACAGTGTTTAAGCACGATCTATATGTCAACACGTGAGGAGAGAGAGGGGACGGGGTAGTGTGGGACCATGCTGTGCTCTAGCAGCCCAGTGCTGCCTCCATGCAGTGGGGTTGGGCAGCCTGTCTGTCTCCCCTGGTATGTCAACCATCCAATTCCTCTTTGTCCACCTCTCAAAATAACCCAGAACAGCTGAGACAAAGCCTGAGAGAGCCAGGCAGGCAGAGTCCGGTCCAATCCACTCCCCAGGGGCGGAAAATGAAAACAAAGACCCCCAGGGTAGTGATCTTCGAGGATCTATTAAATCAATAATGCTCGGGGGGGTGTGGTATATGGCCAATATACCCCATGGCTAAGTAAGGGCTGTTTTTAGGCCGTTTTTATACCACAAACCCCCGAGTTCCCTTATTGTTTTTTTAATCTGGTTACCAACGTAATTAGAAACAGTAAACAAGTACCCGTGGTATACGATCTGATATACCACGGCTTTCAGCCAATCAGCATTCAGGGCTTGAACGACCCGGTTTAAAACTAAGCGATAATACACGAGAGGCCATGTGTTATGACATTTCTATCATGGTTGTGAAGTGGTCATAGCGACGAGGCGAAGCCGGCTATTACGCTGACATGACAGGTCAGAGACCCTTTTTACACAGTACATGACATACAGTATGATTGTATCACAGTAGGTAAAAACAAATGGTTTTCATTAACATGCCACACACTGTAAAAGAACATAGGCAGCACCTGGCATTCATTCCCCCAGGAGTTATGAGAGCTTGGGGGCACGTCAGTGAATTTGGAAACACAGAGAAGGTTTGAGCCCTATTGCATCATTTCCTCCACCCCCAAAGGTTGTTTTGATCCATCTTCCAGGCCTCTTCTTTTCATTGTGACCGGGGCCATCACCGCTGTCACACAGCCCACAGAGAGGCATGAGGGCTGGGGCCATCACCGCTGTCACACAGCCCACAGAGAGGCATGGGGGCTGGGGCCATCACCGCTGTCACACAGCCCACAGAGAGGCATGGGGGCTGGGGCCATCACCGCTGTCACACAGCCCACAGAGAGGCATGGTGGCTGGGGCCATCACCGCTGTCACACAGCCCACAGAGAGGCATGAGGGCTGGGGCCATCACCGCTGTCACACAGCCCACAGAGAGGCATGGGGGCTGGGGCCATCACCGCTGTCACACAGCCCACAGAGAGGCATGGGGGCTGGGGCCATCACCGCTGTCACACAGCCCACAGAGAGGCATGGGGGCTGGGGCCATCACCGCTGTCACACAGCCCACAGAGAGGCATGGGGGCTGGGGACATCACCGCTGTCACACAGCCCACAGAGAGGCATGGGGGCTGGGGCCATCACCGCTGTCACACAGCCCACAGAGAGGCATGGGGGCTGGGGCCATCACCGCTGTCACACAGCCCACAGAGAGGCATGGGGGCTGGGGACATCACCGCTGTCACACAGCCCACAGGGAGGCATGGGGGCTGGGGCCATCACCGCTGTCACACAGCCCACAGGGAGGCATGGGGGCTGGGGCCATCACCGCTGTCACACAGCCCACAGAGAGGCATGAGGGCTGGGGCCATCACCGCTGTCACACAGCCCACAGAGAGGCATGGGGGCTGGGGCCATCACCGCTGTCACACAGCCCACAGAGAGGCATGGGGGCTGGGGACATCACCGCTGTCACACAGCCCACAGAGAGGCATGGGGGCTGGGGACATCACCGCTGTCACACAGCCCACAGAGAGGCATGGGGGCTGGGGCCATCACCGCTGTCACACAGCCCACAGAGAGGCATGGGGGCTGGGGACATCACCGCTGTCACACAGCCCACAGAGAGGCATGGGGGCTGGGGACATCACCGCTGTCACACAGCCCACAGGGAGGCATGGGGGCTGGGGCCATCACCGCTGTCACACAGCCCACAGAGAGGCATGGGGGCTGGGGACATCACCGCTGTCACACAGCCCACAGAGAGGCATGGGGGCTGGGGCCATCACCGCTGTCACACAGCCCACAGAGAGGCATGGGGGCTGGGGCCATCACCGCTGTCACACAGCCCACAGGGAGGCATGGGGGCTGGGGCCATCACCGCTGTCACACAGCCCACAGAGAGGCATGGTGGCTGGGGCCATCACCGCTGTCACACAGCCCACAGAGAGGCATGGGGGCTGGGGCCATCACCGCTGTCACACAGCCCACAGGGAGGCATGGGGGCTGGGGCCATCACCGCTGTCACACAGCCCACAGGGAGGCATGGGGGCTGGGGCCATCACCGCTGTCACACAGCCCACAGAGAGGCATGGGGGCTGGGGCCATCACCGCTGTCACACAGCCCACAGAGAGGCATGAGGGCTGGGGCCATCACCGCTGTCACACAGCCCACAGGGAGGCATGAGGGCTGGGGCCATCACCGCTGTCACACAGCCCACAGAGAGGCATGAGGGCTGGGGCCATCACCGCTGTCACACAGCCCACAGAGAGGCATGAGGGCTGGGGCCATCACCGCTGTCACACAGCCCAGAGAGAGGCATGGGGCTGGGGCCATCACCGCTGTCACACAGCCCACAGAGAGGCATGGGGGCTGGGGCCATCACCGCTGTCACACAGCCCACAGGGAGGCATGGGGGCTGGGGCCATCACCGCTGTCACACAGCCCACAGAGAGGCATGGGGCTGGGGCCATCACCGCTGTCACACAGCCCACAGAGAGGCATGGGGCTGGGGCCATCACCGCTGTCACACAGCCCACAGAGAGGCATGGGGGCTGGGGCCATCACCGCTGTCACACAGCCCACAGAGAGGCATGGGGGCTGGGGCCATCACTGCTGTCACACAGCCCACAGGAAGGCATGGGGGCTGGGGACATCACCGCTGTCACACAGCCCACAGAGAGGCATGGGGGCTGGGGCCATCACCGCTGTCACACAGCCCACAGAGAGGCATGGGGGCTGGGGCCATCACCGCTGTCACACAGCCCACAGAGAGGCATGGGGGCTGGGGCCATCACCGCTGTCACACAGCCCACAGGGAGGCATGGGGGCTGGGGCCATCACCGCTGTCACACAGCCCACAGGGAGGCATGGGGGCTGGGGGACAAAAGCCCACACGGACCCTACTGCTGCTGCTGCTGACGTGGCTGCACCAGAGAGGAAACATCTGAGGACCCTGAACCACCATATTTCATAACCTAATGATGGAGGATGCCTGCTCATGCATTTACATAGCCAGTCAATACAGCCATTGGAGCACGAGTGCACACACACACACACACACACACACACACACACACACACACACACACACACACACACACACACACACACACACACACACACACACACACACACACACACACACACACACACACACACACACACACACACACAGCAGTCCCCTCTGAATAGAGAACACCCCTGGGATTCAGTTACAGACAGGATCCCAATCTGCAAGTAACCTCCCCTCCCCACAGCTGTGTGTTGTGACAGAGAAAGCGCAATGGCAGAGCAGTGGGGGGGGCGTGCTGAGTAAAAGGTGCCTTTCAGGGTACTGTAGTACTGTATACCGCTGACCCACATTTATACATCATATCTCAGGTTATTACACTGACATGAAAGGGCAACCTCAGAGGTCAGAGACCCTTTCTACACCCGACATGACAATGGATTGTGTCACAGTAGTAGGTACGTCAGATAGGACTCTGCTAAGATTCCCAACCTATTTATAGAATCTACATAGCAGATATGCTATAGCAGGGAATTATGTCTTACCTGTTTTAGATTAGAGGATAGAGTATGGCAAGTATTTCATAACCAATTCATCCTAAAACTAAAGCTGTACAAAGACAAGCCTGAGCTATGTATCACAACAACAGAAATATTGCATTTATAGTAAAGCATAAATCCCCACATAACCCGATAACAACTCACTCCTCTTAACAGTAGAGTGAAACTAAAGTGCCGGGGTAAGTAGGACAAACGCATCCTCCAAACCACCTAACAATCCCCTATTAAGTGACTGTCAGGAAGCCAATTTGTTTTATTTCCTTCTCTGAAGAGTCGAGTCACTATGACAACAGCCATCGGAGAGTACTAGAGTGTCAAGAGAAAATGAAGGGGTAGCAACCATGTTAGTTACGACTCCGCAGTGGGCAGCGCACAGTCTGGTGCTGTTATGAATTGTGACAATGAAATACACAGTAGGATCTACAGAGGACAGCATAATGTCTTAGGCTAGATGTTCTTACCAACTTCTTTCCAGTGTTGTAATCTTTCATCCCGGGTTAGCACAGAACTAAAATCTGGTGTATTGCGGTCAGTCTCTCCTAGATAGTCTCTGCTCTTGTAGGTTTTTTCTTTGGCCCTATACCCTACTGTCTCGTCCTCAAGGTACAATTAGGCTTGATTTCTGTTAGGCGACACAGATAGCTATGCATTGCATACAGTATAATTTCCCTAAATAATTGTGCCTTGAGCTACTGTAATTTGACCATAGAGATGCATTTCACACTTTCATCTGCCACATTTGGGTGTAGCCGCCCTGCAACCACTGGCACGCCTGTTCCTTTCCCGTGTTCTCATCTCTATCACAACTATCTTAAATAGGGAACACTTTACAGCCTACAGTAATTGATACCAGCTACCACTTAAGTTTAATTGAGTAAACTGGGAGTAAATTTAGCATCCTAGGAGGAGTGATGAAGGACAAGCTACCAAAATGAAGGCCTTCACTGAGACCTGGACTTACTGGATCCACCCAGTAATACAGGAAGTGTTTGAGGAAGGAACTCACGGAATAAAACCACATAAAATATATCTCTGTCTGGATTGTGGGTGGATTGATTCCCTTTGTGTATTAGATCCAAATGGATCTGTCTATTTCAGACATTTTAATGATATGCCCTCGCAGTGTCTACTTCTGAGTGGTCTACTGGAAACCTTCCCCCAAAAATATTCAAAATGATATAGTCCCTAGGCATAGTTTACAAACAGTCTACATGCACATGACTCAAAAGACAAATAAAAGCCTCCTTCACTCCTTCACTTGTAAACTCTAGTCTCGTGGGCCTAGTTAGGAGTATAAAACACACTGTTAAAATGAAGGCAAAATGAATAGGTTAAACCCCCAAAGAAAGGCTAAATGAAAAGTATCCAAATCCAGTAGACTAAACCCCCCCAAAAAGACTAAATGAAAAGTCTCCAAATCCAGTAGGCTAACCCCCCCCCCAAAAAGACTAAATGAAAAGTCTCCAAATCCAGTAGGCTAAACCCACAATGAATGCTAAATGAGTAGTCTCCAAATCCAGTAGGCTAAACCCCCAATGAATGCTAAATGAGTAGTCTCCAAATCCAGTAGGCTAAAAGCCCAATGAATGCTAAATTAGTAGTCTCCAAATCCAGTAGGCTAAACCCCCAATGAATGCTAAATGAGTAGTCTCCAAATCCAGTAGGCTAAACCCCCAATGAATGCTACATGAGTAGTCTCCAAATCCAGTAGGCTAAAAGCCCAATGAATGCTAAATTAGTAGTCTCCAAATCCAGTAGGCTAAAAGCCCAAATGAATGCTAAATGAGTAGTCTCCAAATCCAGTAGGCTAAACCCCCAATGAATGCTACATGAGTAGTCTCCAAATCCAGTAGGCCAAAGCCACAATGAATGCTAAATGAGTAGTCTCCAAATCCAGTAGGCCAAACCCACAATGAATGCTAAATGAGTAGTCTCCAAATCCAGTAGGCTAAACCCCCAATGAATGCTAAATGAGTAGTCTCCAAATCCAGTAGGCTAAACCCCCAATGAATGCTAAATGAGTAGTCTCCAAATCCAGTAGGCTAAACCCCCAATGAATGCTAAATGAGTAGTCTCCAAATCCAGTAGGCTAAAAGCCCAATGAATGCTAAATGAGTAGTCTCCAAATCCAGTAGGCTAAACCCCCAATGAATGCTAAATGAGTAGTCTCCAAATCCAGTAGGCTAAACCCCCAATGAATGCTAAATGAGTAGTCTAATAAATCCAGAAAATCCAGAATTTCTTAACTTTGGTCCCACCGTTCATGTAACTTGGTTGTAGAGCGAGGTAGCGGTCTCAGCACTCATCTACTGTACTTTCAGCAGTAGCCCTATGATGGAGACTAAGGAGAGGCTACACTCAGCTAACATGTTGTGGTGGCGTAAAGTTGCTCTCTGTATTGGGAACACAGGATATGAGGTGAGTGCTACAGCAATATCTTTAGGATCTCTGTATTGGGAACACAGGATATGAGGTGAGTGCTACAGCAATATCTTTAGGATTTCTGTATTGGGAACACAGGATATGAGGTGAGTGCTACAGCAATATCTTTAGGATTTCTGTATTGGGAACACAGGATATGAGAGGAGGGTGCTAATGTCTCCTAAACCTCACACTCACTATTCAATGTTTGATTAAATGTCACTCAAACTTGTTTGTTGTGTTTTAGAGGGGCAGTTTTGTTGTTAGGACTTTGTTAGACCCAAGGGAGAATTAGCCTATCATGAACGCGAACAAAAAAAACGAACAGACGTGGTTTATTTATGTAGCCTATCCGTTGTATGAGTAGTGAACAAAACATATAAACGCAACATTCAATACAATTTCAAATATTTTTTCGGAGTTAAAGTTCACATTCGCCTCACTCCCCTCTATCTGATATACCTACTGCAGCCCTCATCCTTCACAAACACCCGTTCTGCCAGACACATTCTGTTAAAGGTCCCCAAAGCACACACATTTATTTTTATCTTTAGTTAACTAGGCAAGTCAGTTAAAAAACAAAATCTTATTCTCAATGACGGCCTAGGAACAGTGGGTTAACTGCCTGTTCAGGGGCAGAACAACAGATTTGTAGCTTGTCAGCTTGGGGATTTGAACTTGCAACTTTCCAGTTACTAGTCCAACACTCTAACCACTAGGCTACCCTGACGACCCCAAATCCCTGGGTCGCTCCTCTTTTCAGTTCACCGCAGCTGGCGACTGGAACGAGCTGCAACATACACTCAAACTGGACAGTTTTATCTCCAACTCTCCATCATGGACACTCTTATTGACAGTTGTGGCTGCTTCGTGTGATGTGTTGCTGTCTCTACCTTCTTCTTCTTGCCCTTTGTGCTGTTGTCTGTGCCCAATCATGTTTGTACCATGTTTTGTATTGCTGCCATGTTATGTTGCTGCCATGTTGTGTTGCTGCCATGTTGTGTTGCTGCCATGTTGTGTTGCTGCCATGTTGTGTTGCTGCCATGTTGTATTGCTGCCATGTTATGTTGCTGCCATGTTGTGTTGCTGCCATGTTGTGTTGCTGCCATGTTGTGTTGCCACCTTGTTCTTGTGATGTTATTATTATTATTATTATATATTATGATGTTGTGTTGCTACCATGCTGTGTTTTCACATGTTGCTGCCATGCTATGTTGTTGTCTTAGGTCTCCCTTTATCTAGTGTTGTGGTGTCTCTTTTGTTGTGATGTGTGTTTTGTCCTATATTTATATTTTATTTTACATTTTGAATCCCATTTTGCTCATACGATATTTTTCTCATAGGGCCTGCATTCATTTATATCGAGTTATTTACATTTCAATAAAAGTAGGGTGGATATAGCTGTTCTAATTGCCCCAAACATGACAAACAAAACTTTGTGTTATATCAATTCATCAACATGGACATTAACAGGTCTTTCATAACCAATTACCCAATTCTGAATTATATTTCGCACCGGTTTGCGAGCCCCCCAGCCAATGAGAGAACACGAAGGGATGGACACGCCTCGAGTGTAATCAATCGAAAGGATTAGCGCGTGTCCTGTACATTGTCATCCCGCTAGTCGACCGGACTGGGAGTTTCAATCACAACGCAAAGCCGGTTTCAGACTGAAGTTTTTCTCCACGGTGAGAAGTGTCATAAGGGCAGACGCAGGAGGGACATGAGCGAGAGGTTTGTGGTCGTCCGCGTCGGTCAGGATGACGACGGGGTCAAAAATGATCCTGTACCTGACAGCGGAGGGGCTGAAGGCGACTCCATAGACCCACAAGATTATGTTCCTATCCTCGAGTACAGTAGAGAGCCCAACAGATACGGTAAGATTTTACCTGTCCCCGACTCAGCCCGTTATTATCTAGTGGGGATTAGCTATGTATTTAACTTTGGGTTGTTTATGGTTACGTAACCCCGGGTGTCCTTACAGAACTTTATGTACGGCACTTTCCAGATACATTAGGCACGAGCTGAAATGACGTCTGTTTATCGTCCAGGGTACAGCACGCGCAGAATTTACCTATTCGATTTTCTGAGTGATCATAGCTAATTCAAGATATCACTAATTAACCTACTTCTCCATGACATCAATGCTCTTTTTGCTACATACGTGTTTCTGTTCTCCTTTTAATGCACAACTGTAGTTGATGATAGTCATAATTAATAATCTTGTCACATTTAATCATTTAATATTATCATTATTATAATGTATAACATTAGCTTTGCCTGTTTGCGTCTCACCTACCACACGTCAGGTGTTGCATGGCAACAGGTTGTAATGAAATTGTCACTCCTCTAAAATTAGACTGAAATGTCAAAAAGCATCACCAGGGATAATCATGTTGAGGAATAGATCAACCCTTACCCTATTTCAGCCAGTAGTTGTCCTCCTGAATATAGAAAACTGTGCTATAAGTGACCATATTCTCACAAATAAACGGCATCACTAGTCTAATTTTGGGAACCTATGCAATGTCTGGACACCTACAACCTCTTGCCTGTTCATGAGGAGACTATCCACTGTTTCTGAATATAGAATCAAAAGTAGTGAGTTCAGTATTTTAATTGGCTTTCCTGAGTGTATTTGGGGAGTGCCCAAGACTATCCAGAGATATTGTGGCATGGGAAGCATGCTCATGGAGCTGTTATTAAAAGGGCAAGTTGGAACCTGGTTGCTGAACATGTTTTTGATATGAAGATATTGACAGCCATGCAAATGAATTCAAACTGTCAAATGAAATGTCATGAAATGTCAAGAGAGAAACAGAACGTGTGCGTGAGTGTGTTTGTGTTTCAGTGTGTGAAGCACATATTGAATAGTTTATGTTATCTCGGCTCGTATTTTCCAGTTCCCTTCTATTCGGGAATCTGTTTCTTCTATCTCCTTTCATCAGTAAACTTGATATTTTATCAATGCTTTAATAATAACTCCATTCCAACATTTAATCTATTCTAATGCGTTTAGTGATAAGGGGAAAGTCTGTAAATCAAATCACCCTCTAAAGAAGATATGACAATGGTGGATTGGGGACAAGATGATCCCTTTGTCATTGAAATCATTTATCTTTGATAGATCAGTGTTTTCCCACATTACACTGACAGGAAATGGTCTTCAGAGTTTCAGCACACAAACCGTAAGCCTATTTGGTAAAAAAAATAAAAAAATACGACAACAAAACAGAACCATCATTTTTTTTATCCTCAAAACATTTCAAGGAGTGTTTACTCCGTTGACATTGGAATTTGGAAATGTAGAAAAAAAATTGCTCTATTAAAATATACCCCGTCAAAGACAATTTCCCACGTCAAAGACAATTTCCCACGTCAAAGACAATTTCCCACGTCAAAGACAATTTCCCACGTCAAAGACAATTTACCACGTCAAAGACAATTTACCACGTCAAAGACAATTTACCACGTCAAAGACAATTTACCACGTCAAAGACAATTTACCACGTCAAAGACAATTTCCCACGTCAAAGACAATTTACCACGTCAAAGACATTCTAACCCACGAAAAGCAATCTACTCTGTCAAAGACAATTGCTTAAAACAACTGAAACTCTCTTGAACCCAATCTACTGTGGTAGAAAAAGGGTTTTGACCTGCAGTTGCAGATTATACAGCAGTTATCCATGTACTTATAGATTTTAAATGGAATTGGTCCTAAGTGTCTTCTGTCCTCAGTAGCTCAGTTAGCGGAGCGGGGTCCTCTGTAGCTCAGTTAGCGGAGCGGGGTGCTCTGTAGCTCAGTTAGCGGAGCGGGGTGCTCTGTAGCTCGGTTAGCGGAGCGGGGTGCTCTGTAGCTCGGTTAGCGGAGCGGGGTGCTCTGTAGCTCGGTTAGCGGAGCGGGGTGCTCTGTAGCTCGGTTAGCGGAGCGGGGTGCTCTGTAGCTCGGTTAGCGGAGCGGGGTGCTCTGTAGCTCGGTTAGCGGAGCGGGGTGCTCTGTAGCTCGGTTAGCGGAGCGGGGTGCTCTGTAGCTCTGTTAGCGGAGCGGGGTGCTCTGTAGCTCGGTTAGCGGAGCGGGGTGCTCTGTAGCTCTGTTAGCGGAGCGGGGTCCTCTGTAGCTCGGTTAGCGGAGCGGGGTGCTCTGTAGCTCGGTTAGCGGAGCGGGGTGCTCTGTAGCTCGGTTAGCGGAGCGGGGTGCTCTGTAGCTCGGTTAGCGGAGCGGGGTGCTCTGTAGCTCGGTTAGCGGAGCGGGGTGCTCTGTAGCTCGGTTAGCGGAGCGGGGTGCTTTGTAGCTCGGTTAGCGGAGCGGGGTCCTCTGTAGCTCAGTTAGCGGAGCGGGGTCCTCTGTAGCTCAGTTAGCGGAGCGGGGTCCTCTGTAGCTCAGTTAGCGGAGCGGGTCCTCTGTAGCTCGGTTAGCGGAGCGGGGTCCTCTGTAGCTCGGTTAGCGGAGCGGGGTCCTCTGTAGCTCGGTTAGCGGAGCGGGGTCCTCTGTAGCTCGGTTAGCGGAGCGGGGTCCTCTGTAGCTCGGTTAGCGGAGCGGGGTCCTCTGTAGCTCGGTTAGCGGAGCGGGGTCCTCTGTAGCTCGGTTAGCGGAGCGGGGTCCTCTGTAGCTCGGTTAGCGGAGCGGGGTCCTCTGTAGCTCGGTTAGCGGAGCGGGTCCTCTGTAGCTCGGTTAGCGGAGCGGGGTCCTCTGTAGCTCGGTTAGCGGAGCGGGGTCCTCTGTAGCTCGGTTAGCGGAGCGGGGTCCTCTGTAGCTCGGTTAGCGGAGCGGGGTCCTCTGTAGCTCGGTTAGCGGAGCGGGGTCCTCTGTAGCTCGGTTAGCGGAGCGGGGTGCTTGCAACGCCAGGATAGTAGGTTTGATTCCCAGGACCACCTGTACATAATGTGTTGTAAGTCAACTTACCCGGTAAAATTAGGGAACAATAAACACATACATGACTGTAGAAGTCGCTTTTGGCTAAAAGTATCTGATAATTGGTATTATTATTATTTATTATTATTGTACATTAGGGACACATGCTACAGATGTCTGGGACGCCAGGCATTGCAAAGGTTTTGATGAGGGCTCGCTGGTCTGGATAGAGTACTTCTGACTCAAGGCTCAACACAGTCACTGTCATTAGACACATGTGTAGAGTCACTTGTTTCACAGAGCTTCCTGTAATTTATACACACTGTTGTCCCTGACCATGGAGAGAGAGAGCAACAAGTCTTGAGGGTTTTGAAATGAACTTATTTTCCACAGCCTGTGACTGCCTTCTCACAGTAGCTGTGTCTCTCCTTCATTTTTTTATTTTTTTTCCCTCCACGGGGATGGCATTACAATCAAAAAAAAATATATATATATATATATATTTATTTTATTGTAAATTTATTTTATTTATTGTAAATTGTACCTTTTGATTTAACTAGGCAAGCCAGTTAAAAACAAATGGTTATTTACAATGACGGCCTACACAGGCAAACACGGACGGCTGGGCCAATTGCGCGCTGCCCTATGGGACTCACCCAATTACGGCCCGTTGTGATACAGCCTGGATGTCAGGTTACTATGTGATGATTTGTAATCTTCACTAAGGGGGAAATCAATTTCGAAGACACACATCTCGGTCAACATACAAACATGGATGGCACTTGAGTCAGTCAGAGAACTGCTTCTCTAACAACAACAGCCTATCAGTTATGTTGCCTGAGGTGTCGGGTGTCTAAAATACGTCGAGGGTTATACGTGGTGTCGGTGTAACGTCACACACATCCCTATGTCTGGAGTATGTATAGGATTAGGCTACCCTGCTTTCTACACCCGGTCAAAGGTGGCTTGTTATAGGAATGCAAAATGACCGGAACTTTCAATCAATTCTCTGGTTTTCCTGAAATCCCGCTTCTTTGGTTCCCAGAATCAGGAGGGGATAGGCATGAAATCTGTAATCCTCCAACCAGGATTTCTGGAATTTATTGAAAGTTTCTGAAATTTTGCAACCTTACCTGGGTGCTGCTATTAACACTCTGGACGTGTAACCGGAGGACCCCCCACCACAATGTTTCTTTAGCCTACACTTTTTGAATATTGTCCAAACAGGAAGCTCAGTGGTTTAACTTTGAGGAACATTACATCTCTAAGGTGATATGCTGTGAAGGTCACTAGGACTGTCCCCCCCCCCCCTTTGTAAGCTTTTTGAATGGTCTTCAATGGGCATAAACGTAGTGCAATGGTCTTTTTAAGCAAAAAAAAATAAAAGGCAATTGGCAGGAGTAAATTCATCCACAAACACAAATATAATTATATACAGTACCAGTCAAAAGTTTGAGGAACACCTGCTCTTTCCATAAACGCTATGATCCCTTATTGATGTCACCTGTTAAATCCACTTCAATCAGTGTAGAGGAGAGGGAGGAGACAGGTTAAAGTTAAAGAAGGATTTTTAAGCCTTGAGACATGGATTGTGTATGTGGGCCATTCAGAGGGTGAATGTGCAAGACAAAATATGTAAGTATCTTTGAACAGGGTGTAGTAGTAGGTGCCAGGCACACCGGTTTGTGTCAAGAACTGCAACGCTGCTGGGTTTTTCACGCTCAACAGTTTCCCGTGTGTATCAGTAATGGTTCACCACCCAAATGACAACTGTGGGAAACATTGGCGTCAACATGGGCCAACATTCCTGTGGAATGCTTTCGATACCTTGTAGAGTCCATGCCCCGATGAACTGAAGCTGTTCTGAAGATCAAAAGGGGTTTCAACTTAACATTTGGAAGGTGTTCCTAATGTTTCGTCTACTCATTGTATGTCTTCAATTACTGTGTTTTCACAAATGTTTTGATGTCATTGTGAAGCCCATTCAAAAGACTAGGGGATGTGATCCGGAAGAAAGGTGGAAGGGATGGTTGCGTTCACAGGGTATTGCCCATCACGCTTGCCTAATTCAAAATGGATACCAAAATGCTAATTTTGGTTTTTATGAATTTGTACGAATTAGCGAATTCTATTGAACCAGGGCCTACCTGTGTTAAAAAAAATAAAACCTTCCTATAATCGGTTGACGATCAGATACTTCCGTTGTAACTGTGGCTCTGTTGCGCTCACATTTTACAGTTAAATAAATAATAAAAATAAATATATGCCATTTAGCTGACGCTTTTATCCAAAGCGACTTACAGTCATGTGTGCATACATTCTACGTATGGGTGGTCCTAGAAAACTTCTGTTACTAATGTACTCTTTTTTTTTTTTGTGTGGTCAAATGTCTCTGATGCTGTCATGTGTCCTGCCGAGTTGTCTAGCCATCGATGACACAGGCTGTGACCTATTTCATGATCCACTCATAGCAACATCTCTGCTCATTAATGCTGAGGTAGGCTAAAATAAATCAACGGAAAAGGCCTAATTTAAAAAAAACAGTGATGTAGGAAATTAAATATGCTGGGCAGAGCTCATGGCTGAGTGCCACTGGAATGAAATTAGAGCAAAATGTAATCGAAAGAGAAGACCGACGCTCCAAAAAAAGTTTTTTTTTAATCCGCTCCAGCCAAATGATGCTCCGTTCCTCACTCCACTCTGTTCTTATTCTCTAACAAGTGACAAGTGGTCTGTGAGAACTGCAGTTGATTAACCAGATCCTTTCTCAAATGTCACCACACACATGGTATTGACTCAGCTGTCCACTTGACACGGAAGAAATTAAACTTCTATTTTGTAACAGTAGAGTCACATACGTGGAGAATTTAGTGTTCTCTGAATGGAACATTGGCATGTGTTCTATCCTGAGCTAGAGAGGGAGAGAACAGAGATGTGAAATCCATTTAAAGCCCAGAGCCACTTCCTTTGCTTAGTGATTCCCAAACTGTGAGGGGCATGAGTGGTCGGCGGGGGGGGACTGACTGAGTAGTGGATCATCAGTTCCTCTTGTCATGTTAGTCATTGAACACCTTAGAGAGCTATTTATAACTTGTCAGAAATGTCCAGATCACCGAGCCCGTGTCCAGATCACCGAGCCCGTGTCCAGATCACCGAGCCCGTGTCCAGATCACCGAGCCCGTGTCTAGATGTATTTCCTGTCATTGCCAGAGGGTGCCAGCAGTGTATTTCCTGTCATGGCCAGAGGGTGCCAGCAGTGTATTTCCTGTCATGGCCAGAGGGTGCCAGCAGTGTATTTCCTGTCATGGCCAGAGGGTGCCAGCAGTGTATTTCCTGTCATGGCCAGAGGGTGCCAGCAGTGTATTTCCTGTCATGGCCAGAGGGTGCCAGCAGTGTGACACCATTAATCTCAAACCCTGCTCTGATTCTATTTACTCTTGAGGAAAGGGGAGGCTACAACCAGCAGTGTAACGTTTCATGGGAGATCTGTTGTGAAACGGAGAGCCACCCATGTCTGAACAGTTTGAGTCTGCTGTGCTGGTTATGTTATGTGCTAACTGACACGCTGCTGTCACAGCATGTACTGTCTGTGTTGTCAGGGCAAGGATCCTCTTCCCCAATATCAACAGGGTGATTGACTTGGCCTGTAATCTTCTCAGTGGGGCAGGAAGGAAGGGTAAATAAACATTGAGAAAGCTGAACCTATAGCCATGTCTCACTGTCCCTGGGCTGTACGTTGTGACGTGGATCCATTAGAAGCCATATAGCCTTGTCTCACTGTCCCTGGGCTGTACGTTGTGACGTAGATCCATTAGAAACCATATAGCCTTGTCTCACTCTCTCTGGGCTGTACGTTTTGATGTGCATCCATTAGAAACCATATAGCCTTGTCTCACTGTCCCTGGGCTGTACGTTGTGACGTGCATCCATTAGAAACATTAGAAACCATTAGAAACCCTATCTGTCCGTGTTTCTGATGTTTCCCCATGGCTCTATATTTTCTATTCCGGCCTGGGCAAGCAATGTGATACAATCTGCTCTTCCAGGAATTGGCAGTAGATAGAACTAAGAATCCTTACTCTAAAGGTAGTAACTTTATCTTGAAGCCCCATCCTCTACATTTTTCCCCTCCATCCCATGCATATCCATACTGCATCAATAATATCTGGTATGCTGTTTACATAGCCTAGAAAACCACCTACTGTAACTAATTAGCACTTTTACCATATTGACCAGGGCTAACATAGAAAATACATGTCAATCTCATTGACTTTTCCTGGTTAAATAAAGGACAAAAAAAAGACATGAATTCAAATCTCTAGAATTGTTACCAGAGAGCAGGAGTAATTCATAGTTTATTTCAAACACATATCAACATGTTGCAAAACAAGTCATTGATAGCTTGCGTGATAGCATGCGCTGCCTTTTTTAAAGGAGACACTGTCATGCAGGTGCCACATAACGTTGTTAATGCACAAGTAATAAAATACCTGAGGAAACACGCCTTACAGAGTTACTTGTTGACCTTCATGGGAAAGATGGCATGATGTGACTTCACTGTTTAACCTTTTGGTTACCTTTGGCTCTGGTTAATTGTTTCTCAAAGTATTGTAGGTGTTATCGAATATCCACCTTGATTGCTTTAACTTACCCGGTCAAACCCCACTGGAATGACTTCAGAAGAGGGATTCTTTGCGTAACCAAATCCTTCATGATTAGACATTCCTCGGATATGATCTCCCTCACTACCCCTCAGGCTGTGGCAGAGTGTGGGAACTCTGGATGTCTGGAGCTCTAGCACTCAACACAACCTTGGGTAGTCTGCATTAGAGGTCGACCGATTTATGATTTTTCAACCCCGATACCGATTATTGGAGGACCAAAAAAGCCGATACCGATTTATATAAAAAAAAATATATATATATAATAATAATAATAGTAAAAAAAAAAATATATATATATATTGTTTTAAAAAAAAATACAAAAATAATAATATTTGTAATAATGACAATACAACAATACTGAATGAACACTTATTATTCTTTTTTTTGTTGAATTTTACCCCTTTTTCTCCCCAATTTCGTGGTATCCAATTGTTGTAGTAGCTACTATCTTGTCTCTTCGCTACAACTCCCGTACGGGCTCAGGAGAGACGAAGGTTGAAAGTCATGCGTCCTCCGATACACAACCCAACCAAGCCGCATTGCTTCTTAACACAGCCCGGCCCGCCACAGGAGTCGCTGGTGCGCAATGAGACAAGGATTTCCCTACCGGCCAAACCCTCCCTAACCTGGACGACGCTATGCCAATTGTGCATCGCCCCACGGACCTCCCAGTCGCGGCCGGTTACGACAGAGCCTGGGCGTGAACCCAGAGTCTCTTGTGGCACAAGCTGGCGCTGCAGTACAGCGCCCTTAACCACTGCGCCCCCCGGGAGCCTCAAATAAATAATGAAACATGATCAATTTGGTTTAAATAATGCAAAAACAAAGTGTTGGAGAAGAAAGTAAAAGTGCAATATGTGCCATGTAAGAAAGCTAACGTTTAAGTTCCTTGCTCAGAACATGAGAACATATGAAAGCTGGTGGTTCCTTTTTAACACGAGTCTTCAATATTCCCAGGTAAGAAGTTTTAGGTTGTAGTTATTATAGGAATTGTAGGACTATTTCCCTCTATACCATTTGTATTTCATTAACCTTTGACTATTGGATGTTCTTATAGGCACTTTAGTATTGCCAGTGTAACAGTATAGCTTCCGTCCCTCTCCTCTCTCCTCGCTCCTCCCTGGGCTCGAACCAGGAACACAACGACAACAGCCACCCTCGAAGGAGCGTTACCCATGCAGAGCAAGGGGAACAACTACTAGAAGGCTCAGAGCGAGTGACGTTTGAAACACTATTAGCGCGCAACCCGCTAATTAGCTAGCCATTTCACTTCGATTACACCAGCCTCATCTCAGGAGTTGATAGGCTTGAAGTCATAAACAGCGCAATGCTTGATGCACAACGAAGAGCTGCTGGCAAAACGCACTAAAGTGCTGTTTGAATGAATACTTACGAGCCTGCTTCTGCCTACCACCGCTCAGTCAGATACTTGAATGCTTGTATGCTCAGTCAGATTATATGCAACGCTGGACACACTAGATAAACTAGTAATATAATCAACCATGTGTAGTTAACTAGTGATTATGATTGATTGATTGTTTTTTAGAAGATAAGTTTAATGCTAGCTAGCAACTTAACTTGGCTTACTGCATTCGCGTAACAGGCAGTCTCCTCGTGGATTGCAACGAGAGGCAGGTGGTTATAGCGTTTGACTAGTTAACTGTAAGGTTGCAAGATTGAATCCCTCGAGCTGACAAGGTGAAATCTGTCATTCTGCCCCTGAACGAGGCAGTTAACCCACTGTTCCTAGGCCGTCATTGAAAATAAGAATGTGTCCTTAACCAACTTGCCTAGTTAAATAAAGGTGTTACATACAAAATACAGATTTTCCGATTGTTATGAAAACTTGAAATCAGCCCTAATTAATCGGCCATTCTGATTAATCGGTCCACCTCTATTCTGCATGTTATAATACAGTCAATTCCCACAGTGGACATTGAGTCCTCAATAACACGGGATTCCTTGAAAAGAGGATCTGTTCAGGTTTTCTCAGCATTTTCAGACACGGATGTGGATGCATGTGACCTTGTACTGGTGGAAAACACTTGTGAGATGAAACACAGCAAAGGCATTGGTTATCTTCTGCCCACTTCCATAGCCTAGGCTAACTCCCAGATGCTTTATTTACCTGTGTAGCTACCGAACTGCTGAGTGACTAAGGAATCTTCCTAGATGAGGAGGGATATTATCAATTTATGAACACACTTGACAGAGCCTGTCTGCTTAATGCAATTTGCAATCACGGATTCCCAGAACCTGTATCAGACCTGTCGGACAAGAGCCCTTGCGCAGGTCAACTCAAAATTGTGAAGAAGACGAGCTGAACAGCTCAATGTTCAGTCGATATTCTACATGCTAAGACAGGGAAAACGTTGCATTACCTACATACACAGTAGCTGCAACACTTTTACAATGGACAAGTAGTTTGAGGTAACACCAAGCGCATGGGACAGATTCTCATTCATCGCGTTGTGGCTAGCTGAATAAAACGGCACAGCTTGACCTGAAGAAACACAATAACAGGACCCTGAGTGGCCAATGTGTACAGGACCCTTTTGTGTGATTACTTTTTATATCCTGGAAACGGACATGGGCTGCTGCTTGATATACAAGCGAAAGTGCGGCTCTTGAAGGAAACCCTTTCCCTAACATTTACTGTTGTCGTCCGGAGGCCGCATGTTTTTGAGCCAGATTGATCCTGCTAAACATCGGTGAAGTCATCCTGAGGAGGGGGTAGGGATTGTATTCAACTCAGCTGTGAGAGAACAGGGCAGCTGTGTCCTTGTAGCCAGAACACTCTCCATCGGCCCGCTTTGGGGATTATACTGGTCCAGGGTTGTTATTCTGCCTGTGGAGGAAAGGGCTGTCAAAATACTAATATGATTTAACAGTAAACATTTTGTGCTGTGGTCATTGATGTTCTCTGTGAAGTGAAGATCAGGTGAAGAAGAGAAATACTAAAATGATTTAACAGTAACACAGTACTTGGTGCTGTGGTCATTAATCAAATCAAATCAAATGTATTTATATAGCTGATATCTCAAAGTGCTCTACAGAAACCCAGCCTAAAACCCCAAACGGCAAGCAATGCAGGTGTAGAAGCACGGTGGCTAGGAAAAACTCCCTAGAAAGGCCAAAACCTAGGAAGAAACCTAGAGAGGAACCAGGCTATGAGGGGTGGCCAGTCCTCTTCTGGCTGTGCCGGGTGGAGATTATAACAGAACATGGCCAAGTAGGCTGTTTGGAGTGTTTATCAAACTGGATTGAAGTTGATTGATTGTTCTCGGTGAAGTGACAGTTCCCATGGCTTCACACACAGAAACCTAGGTTACAGGTTAAGACAACAATAATTCCACGTGGCAACTTTGGGGAATGAACTCATTCATTGGACCAGTGCGGTTGGTGATTCTACAGGATTAGCCCTGAGAACGCGACCAGATGTCGGGACATCAAGTCATACAGTGGCTGTTGATAATTTGTTTTGTTTTTTGAATGGATTTGAATCACCGTAAAACAGTTATGATATGTGTTTGTTGAGATGATAACTGAAATTCATTCACGATTTTGTGTTTTGACGTCAAACTTTATGTACTGCTAACATTCACTTCCAGTCTTTGGTCCAATTGTTGTTATCTTTAAAGGCTGTAGACGTGGAGTCAGAATCACATGGTTACACTATCAAAACCTTTCAGGCACCGTTGGGGGAAGAGGGTGTCTGTTAATCACTTCCTGAAGGGGCTGTCTGGGTGACAGTGCCAACCCGTCTGAATCACACTGGAGAGATAAGAAGAGGACAAATACAGTTTTACCGGTAGTTACCCCTCTCACTGGGACTGATAACTGCACATAGAGAGGAAAACTTAAATCTGTCTTTACCTAATTTCTACCAGCATGTCACCTGTGCAAAAAAAACCTAAAAAAACTATTGATCACCTTTACTCCACACACAGCAAGGCATACAAAGCTCTCTCTCCATTTGGCCCTGCATTTGGCAAATCTGACCATAACTCTATTCTCCTGATTCCTGCTTACAAGCAAAAAGTCAAACAGGAAGTACCAGTGACTCGCTCAGTATAGAAGAGGTGCGATAAAGCGGATGCGGAACTATAGGACTGTTTTGCACAGACTGAAATACAGTGCATTTGGAAGTATTCAGACCCCTTAACTTTTTCCACATTTGGTTACGTTATAACCTTATTCTAAAATGGATTAAATAGTTTTTCCCTAATCAATCTACAAACAATACCCCATAATGACAAAGCAAAAACTGTTTTTCCCCCCCACATTTATAAAAAATAAACATCTGAAATCACATTTACATAACTATTCAGACCCTTTACTCAGTACTTTGTTGAAGCAGCTTTGGCAACGATTACAGCCTCGAGTCTTCTTAGGTATGACGCTACAAGCTTGGCACACCTGTATTTGGGGAGTTTTTCCCATTCTTCGCTGCAGATCCTCTCATGTTCTGTCAAGTTGGATGGGGAGTGTCGCTGCACAGCTATTTTCAGGTCTCTCCAGACTAAAGGTCGACCGATTATGATTTTTCAACGCCAATACCGATTTATTGGCGGACCAAAAAAAGCCGATACCGATTGATCTGCCAATGTAAAAAAAAAAAAAAAAAAAAAAAATATATATATATATATATTTTTTTTTAATAATGACAATTACAACTACTGAATGAACAACGAACACTTTTTATTTGAACTTAATATAATACATAAGTAAAATCAATTTAGTCTAAAATAAATAATGAAACATGCTCAATTTGGTTTAAATAATGCAAAAACACAGTGTTTGAGAAGAAAGTAAAAGTGCAATATGTGCCATGTAAAAAAGCTAACATTTAATAGAGCTCCCCCCTCTGTTTGTTTGTATGAGAACGACCATAGTGTGTGTGTGTGTGTTTTATTTATTTATATATATATATATATATATATATAATAAACACACACAGGCTATGGTCGTTCTCATACAAACAGACCCTCACTCACAATGACTAGGTAACGTGTACTTTACCCATTTCATTACATCTTTATATATTGCAAATAAAATGTAAAAACGATCACAAATAATATTTTACATTAATTTCAAACGGCATTAGCATGAGAGCAACTTACCAGTCCAAAACAATGTCCTCTCCGTTCCAAAAATATGCCTCAAAATGGAGCCTTCAAAAAGCAGATCTCACTTTCCTCTAAAATTGTTTCTACATTCGTATATCTAGTCTTAGAATTAGCTTTCCTTGATTTATTCGCCATGATGTTGGATAAATAAACAGCTGAAGATGCAAGTCACCGAAATACTGCTGTAATAAGCGTCGCTCCTTCACGGTTGAATTGGCAATGGCGAAAGAACGGTCCTTACGCCAGCGTTCAATGGGAAGGTTTGTCTTACAACAAAGAACCATGGGATATTGCCGTTTACCTCTGCTCATTGGCTATCTACCCAGCTAGATTTCAAGACGATCAGTGGTCATTGGGTTAAAATACAGTCAATCAACGAGACAGTGGTCATATAATTGGTGCACAATGGACTCGTCACTTGTTGTCTTCCAATCGTTTTTTCCGGGTCAATACGTCCCGCAAAATGACCCATCAAGTTTGGTTGTGTTACAAACAAACAGTTGATTGCAAGGAAACCAAACATGACTGGATAAAGTCAGGGAAAGTCTGTCTATTTGACGTTGGATGTTACGTCAAAAATTGAATGACATGAAATTCAACAAAATATTTCGTGTTAGGCTATAAAAAATGTATTTAACCGAACAAAAGACCATTCATTGTATAACAATGAGCCTTGGGATTGCAACCAGAGCAAGGGCTGAATAAGTAGTTTGATATGGGGGTCTGTGCTCAGATAATCGCAGCGTATTCTTTCGCAATAAATCATTTTTTAAATCTGACAACACAGTTGGATTAGCAAGATTCTAGGCTTTCGAACCATGTGATACACTTGTATTTTCATGAATGTTTAATATGACTATTTATGTAGCGATCACCGTATGTTGTCAAATTTAATCCCGCTAACGGGTTCGGTGCGCAGAGAGGTTAATCCAACGGCTGTGTCAGATTTAACCTCATAGTCCACCAATACCGGATCCGGGTTCGTGACTACGGCTCAAGCTCATTAGCATAACGCACAATGCGAAAAAATATTCCTAAAAATATTTAACCTCCACACATTAACAAGTAAAATAGCTCAAATGAAAGATAAATAAGTTGTTTATCTACCCAGCAAGTCAGATTTCTAAAATGTTTTACGGCAAAAACATAGCACATATTTATATCAAACCACCACCACAGACATAGCTCATTTGCATAGCCAAGTAGGAAAAAATATGCAATCAACAAACGCAGGATTAAAAGAAAAATCATTTCACTAACCTTTTGAAATCTTCATCAGATGACAGTAATATAACATGTTACACAGTACATTCATTTTTTTTCAATAATCTGCAATATATATCCATAAATCTCTGTTTACAATGATGCATCGTTCAAAAAATGCTACTAAAATGTCAGGAGAAATGCCGATAGCTCCGGCAGATAACATCAGCTAACAAGGAATACACATCATAAACTTTGACTAAATATGCATGTTTTACATATGTATAGGAAGATACACTTCTTCTAAATGCAATCGCTGTGTTACATTTATTTTTAACGTTACAGGTTGCGTTCACTAGGCTATACTAGGAGTCGGCGCTCCAAAATTAGCATTATCGCTCCTCTATCTTGGAGTCGACAGAAACCCAAATTTACCACAAATATTCCCTTACCTTTTGCTGTTCTTCCATCAAATGACCTGGAAGGGATTATACTTACCAAACCAGCGTTTAGTTTTCAAGTCTGTGTCTTTCGGTTCTCAAAATAGCCACATTTCGGTCGAAATGTAGGCAAAATTCAAGTGGATGCGCACCAAAACGTTGAAATTACATATTATATGTCGAGTAAACTTGTCAAACTATGTTCATAATTAAGCTTTAACATGTTATAAAGTAAGCTTTAACATGTTATAAAGGTGCACAGAAATCGTGAGGACGAACAGAAACACACACGTCGTTTAATCGATCCTGAAGAAAATACATCACCCGGCCAGAGCGCGCGTAACAGTCACCTTTTTTCCGCTTGGCCGAGAGGTTTCGGCTCGTTCAAACTCCCGTGAGCGCGCGATTCTCACAATGAGAAGCCCCATTAAAAGCAGGCTTCGCGCTGAACACGTACAGACTGTTCCCAGAGCGGTAGCTGTTTGGGAAGTGTGTGTGAGATGTCAAAGTTGGGCCAACTTTTTACATGACAAGAGAGCATTTGGGAGAATGCATGCCCTGAGAGTTCTGCTTTACATAGAGACAAAATTTAAACGGTTTTAGAAGCTTTGGTGTTTTCTATTCGATAATATTTTTTATATGCATATATTAGCAATTTTGGGGAAAAATATTTTCAGTTTACTATGGGCACGCACTTTCTCCAACAGGGGCAGTATAGAGCAAGAGTTCTAAGAGGTTAAAAAACAGCCAGAGGAATATCCACCATTTTGGAATCAACAAAGTTAGAAACAACACCATAAATATTCACTTACCTTTGATCTTCATCAGAAGGCACTCCCATGAATCCCAGTTTGACAATAAATGACTGATTTGTTCCCATAAAGTTCCATCATTTATGTCCAAATAGCCACTCGTTGTTAGCGTGTTCAGCCCAGTAATCCATCTTCATGAGGCGCGAGCTTTTCGTCCAGACAAAATCTCAAAGTTCCGTTACAGTCCTTTAGAAACATGTCAAACAATCTTTAGGATGTTTTCAACATAAAACATCAATAATGTTCCAACCAGAGAATTCCTTTGTCTTCAGAAAAGCACTGGAATGAGAAGTAACTCTGTCGGGAGCGCGCGTCATGAGACCAAGGCTCTCTGCCAGACCACTGACTCAAAGAGCTCTTATGAGCCCCTCCTTTATAGTAGAATCCTCAAACCAGTTTCTAAAGACGGACATCTAGTGGAAGCCCTAGGAAGTGCAACCTCATCCATATCTCAATGTGTATTTGGCAAGCCAAGCTTTAAAAAAACTACAAACCTCAGATGTCCCACTTCCTGGTTGGATTTTTAGCAGGTTTTCACCTGCCATATGAGTTCTGTTATACTCACAGACATCATTCAAACAGTTTTAGAAACTTCAGAGTGTTTCCTATCCTATACTAATAATAATATGCATATATTAGCATCTGGGACAGAGTAGGAGGCAGTTCACTCTGGGCACGCTATTCATCCAAAAGTGAAAATGCTGCCCCCTATCCCAAAAAGGTTAACTTCTTGTTAATCCAGCCGCTGTGTGTGATTTCAAAAAGGCTTTACTGCGAAAGCACACCATGCGATTATCTGAGGACAGCGCCCCGCATACAAAAGCACCAGGCAGGTGCGCCACGAAAGTCAGAAATAGCAATATAATAAATGCCTTACCTTTTGAAGATATTTTTCTGTTGGCACTTTCTGTTGGTCCCAGCTACATCACAAATGGTCCTTTTGTTTGATAAAGGCCTTCTTTATATCTAAAACGTAGTTTAGCTGGCGTGCTTCATTCAATAATCCACCGGTTTCCCTCCTTCAAAATGAATCCCAAACATTACCAATAAACTTCTCCAAACAACGTTTATCATCAAATCTCAGGTACCCCAATACATAGACTACAAAATTTAAGACGGAGAATCGTTATTGTCTTTACCGGAGATAAATAACAAAGAACGCTCTCTCTCATTCACGCGCATGAAAACACTACAAAATGGGAGCCACTTAGAAAAACTACAAATTCTTGCTCATTTTTCCATTTTTCATTAATCCAACCTTAAACTCTTTCTAAAGACTGTTGACATCTAGTGGAAGCCTTAGGAACTGCAATCTTGGAGGTTTTTGCCTCATGATAAACATAACAGCCATTGGAAACAGTGGTAGGCCAACTTTTTTTTGGGGGGGGGGGAGGTTGTCCTCGGGTTTTCGCCTACCCTATCAGTTCTGTTATACTCCCAGACATTATTTTAACAGTTTTAGAAACTTTTGAGTGTTCTTTCCAAATCCAGAAATTATATGCATATCCTAGCTTCTGGGCTTGAGTAACGGGCAGTTTACTTTGGGCACATCCAAGCGTCAAAATACTGCCCCCAAGCCCAAAGAGGTTAACTGTATAGGAAGTTCTGGGGACAGGTCATCAGGATACTGGACAGCCAATAAATTGGGAGATGCATTGATTAACATTAAATTGATTAACACTTCCATTGTTTATGTTGTTTAAACACTTCCATTGTTTATACCTCCCCTAATTTGAAATGCAGACAGACCCCATGGTTTAACACCTTCCACCTCTCCTAATTTGTCAGTTACCCACTGATATCTATAAAAGGGCTATCTATACCTGCAAGAAAGTGATCAATAAGGGGCTGTTTGAAAGGGGCTCGTATAAACATTATATATTTTACAGGTCTTATGTCTGAAATGGGTAAAAAATACTACAGAACCTGACGTTAGTGTGTGTCAAGCCAAGTTTGCCTCTAAAGGGTGGGGCAGTTCAGTGCTTCCTTATTTGGAGAGGGGGGCTGGTCACATGGGGCCCATGGTAACCAAGCGATAGGGGAGAACTGAGAACCTTGAACCGACGGCAGAGCACAGCACACAGGGACAGAGAGCGAGAGAGGGAAGGAGGTACAGGGAAGGAAAGCAGACAACGGAACACGGAGAGAAACAGAACAGAACAAGGAGCGAGGGACTGGCAGAACACTGATAAGCACATGGTGTGAAAATGCCTACAAACTTCACAGTGGTTCCTGTGAAGGATGTCAGGAAGTCCCGGGAAGAGGAGGAGGATGAAGATGTGGATGACAACAATGTCTTCAGAGAGGAAGACGAGGCTGCCCACTTCCCAGGTGAGAGGCAGAAAGTCTGGGGCTTTCATTCTCCACACAACTTACTTCCTCTGCCCTGCGAAGAAGATGAGGACATGACTTGTGGGCTGGAGTAGCTGTTGCTAAGTTGTGACTGGGCATGGCTCTGTAATTTTGTTTTGTCATTAGGTGACTCTGTCGTTTGGGTTTTGCTGTGTATTGTCGGATCAGGTATATAGTGAAGGGATGTGGTGGTGTGTTGTCAGATCAGGTGTGTTGTCAGATCAGGTGTGTTGTCAGATCAGGTGTGTTGTCAGATCAGTTGTATAGTGAAGGGATGTGGGGGTGTATTGTCAGATCAGGTGTTTGATCACGACGGAGGTGGTTGGTGATGGAAAGGTCAAAGCAACTCACTTCCTTGACTCTAACAAAGATGATGGCCTGGGCTTTATAGGGCTGCATTTGCTTTGGCTATACATTTTGTGATAAGCAGCTTTTTCCTCTAGTTTAGTTTTTGTTTCTCAGGTAATACAGATGGGAGACAGTAGACAGGGTCATGTTAGAGAAGTGTTTGTCCCGACTCACACGCATGCCCCCTCCTCTCTTCTTCCCCTTCTCTTTTTTGTTGTTGCAGTTTTGCTACCACACTTCCTGATCTCATTGCTCCCTTCCCTCAGTCTCTCCACAGTCACACTGTCAGAAATAATTAGCCTTAGCATCCAGAGACATAATGATACATCTTCTCTATTTGAGACGCCAGTGTCTTTCTGTTCCGTTAGCATTGCTGCTACACACTACAATACAGTTTACCACTGCAAATCATCATCATCAATTCTCCCGTGAACCAGAGCCAATTCTGAATAACAAGCCCTAACATGGGAATGTCATTAGCTGAGTCTTCCCACAAGTCTGTGCTAACAGACTCCACACAGCCCCCATTGTTGTGCCAAACCGTTGCTGTTATTTTTGTTTTTCCACTGTTTCACAAGGCGAGGGACAAACAGGTTCCACAGCGGCGCGCAATTATGGCCGCCCACTGTGTGAGATTTGACAGACTGGGAAGAAGAGTGGTGGCTGGTTATATCAGCTCTCTGGCAGGGGTCTATCTGTGTGGCGCAGAGGGTCGGGTAGGGTTTAAAACCCATGCATTGACTTTGTTTACTTGGAGACTGCCAGAAAGAAAGGGAGAGTCGGATAGCGGTCAATGTTATTGGCTTTCTGTTGGTTCTCTGTGGGGAGAGTTGAGATTCCACCTCCTCAGAGTGATCTGTAATCGGTCTGGTTCCTGCTTTGTAGTACCTGTATAATACTGAATCACTCCCCATAATAACAATACTAGACTTTGGTTAGAAGAAAAACATGGGGACATTTGAGACAATCATGACCTCTGGTGCAGCGGTCTAAGGCACTACATTTCAGTGCTAGAGGTGTCACTACAGACACCCTGGTTCGAATCCAGGCTGTATCACAACCGGCCGTGATTGTGCACCTCCCTATGTGACTCCCAATTGGCCCAGCGTCGTCTGGGTTTGGCCGGTGTAGGCCGTCATTGTAAATAAGAATTTGTTCTTAAGTGACTTGCCTAATTAAATAAAGGTTAAATAAAAAAAAAAGTTGTTTAGGTGTCTATTGTCTTTACCCCAAATACCTTTTTGTGCTCAACGACCCAGCAGATATTGGAGGGAAGGCAAGCAACTCCTCATGTTTGTCTGTCACTGTCTCTGTCTGTCGGTCGGTCTGTGTCTGCAGATAATTTGTCATCTGCCTTCCCTCTGTCTTTAGGAGTATTTAAACCTGAACTGGAACGAAACAAAACCTGAGATCTGTGTCAAATTATTCCTGAGCGTAAAAACAGCCGATTGAATAACAGGGTAGGAGTAAACCATTTCAGATGTATGCACTGAAGCATCTCACTCAAAGGTTTACAAAGCTAAAGTCATCATGCTTTTAGCATATTGCGCTAGCCAGCCAAACTAAACAGCCGGTCTAGTTCCATTAAACCTTTGCTTGGAAAAGACTTAGCTCTTTCTATAAACAGGTAACTTTTTGAAAATAATAAATGGTTGTTGACATTTCAAAAACTGATTTTATACAAAACTGTCCTTCCGTGTCCTGTGGTTTAGTACACAACTTTAATTAAATCTGAATTTTGAGCTGAGCTAAATTTAGTGCTCTCTGAATGAGAAGCAGAGCTTTTCCTTTATGTTCGTCCAACTGGAATTCACATTGACCAAAAGTCATCTGTGCCGATGGCCTGTTTGCTCAGTGGACTTGGAAAAACAATGCAGTTGGATGAATGTAACGTTAGGTTGCAACTGGTTGATTTAAATTTTTTTTTTTTTTTTTTTTACCATGCATGTGTATGACCTTTGACATGAATAGGCTATAATGGACACAGTTGAAAATGTTGTAACAGACAAATGATACATAAAGCTAAGTCAAGGTGTTCAGTTTGTTGCTGTGTGTCTCTTCAGGCCAGGTGGTCACTCTACTGGGGACGTGGCATGTGTTTCCTGTTTCTCTTCCTCTCCAGGCCCGGTATTGTTTCCAACCAGGCTGTGTTGCTGTGGTAGTGGAGGTTTTATTTATTTTACCTTTATTTAACTAGGCAAGATCAGTTAAGAACAAATTCTTATTTTCAATGACTGCCTAGGAACAGTGGGTTAACTGCCTTGTTCAGGGGCAGAACGACAGATTTGTACCTTGTCAGCTTGGGGGTTTGAACTTGCAACCTTCCGGTTACTAGTCCAACGCTCTAACCACTAGTCTACCCTGCCGCCCGGTTGTAGTAGTAGTGGTGGTGGTGGCGGCGGCGGCGGCGTTAACTCTACCAGCTCTCGTGCTTTTCTAATTGCGCAGTGATCGTTAGCGGTTAATAAGCAGATGGCATCAAATAGCGCTCTAGATCATACTCTAGATCATACTCTAGATCATACTCTAGATCATACTCCAACCCGTTTCCTCTAGCCCTCATACGTACAACGTGTGTCTAAAGTCCTGTGTAGTAAACCATGTGCCTGAAGTCCTGTGTAGTACACAGTGTATTTTCACTACTAGCACACTCAAGCACATTATAGACTGTGAGCAGGTTGTACAATCTAGTGGTTACTATTTGAAACCTGCAGAACCTGTCCAGGAATTTTTGTTTTTTTGTTTTACCTGACTGCTGTTATCTTTTGACACTACCAGAAGAATTCAGAAGGAATTCCGCTCCATTTATGGATTATTCTAGTTGTAAACCTGGTAAATCTTAACAATACAGTAGTTATCTTATTACTTACAGTAGATCTCATGTACGTTACCATTCCATGGTATATCGACTGCTTAAAAGAATGCGTTCACGAGCATATTGCAACAACTCCTGTGAAGGAAGCGGAACATGGATGTAGGAACTACGATCATTTCTGCCTCGTACTGACCCTGACCTCCCTGAGTTCAGCGTGATTCCTCCATGCTCCTATGCCCTGCGGTGTTGCTCAACGCTTAGTTGTTTTTACTGAACTGTGTACTGAGGTCAGCTTGCTCCGACGGCAGGTCCTAGGTGTATTCTGAGGCAGGTTCCGTTGCAGTACAGCCCATCTCCGCAGACAGTGTAGACCGACTGTGTCTCCAAGTCATGCCACGCCCACTGGGAGTCATGGAGCACGACGTGTTTTCTAAACACGCTCGCACATCTCTGGAATTCCTGAAGACGGTTCAGCTGAGTTGTTCCTCTGAGCGCCTGTCCTGGACTGAGGATTGTGTAATCTGTGTTCATTGGGAATGTTTACAGTTGGAGGGAGAATGGAGGGAGTCACATGTCAAAAGAGGAGCATGGCCTCTTTCACTCCTTTGCCTCAGGGGAAGCGTTTGCTCTGCACAGGAAGCTGGTTGTGTGAGCTGGTTGTGAATGAAGAGTCTCTCTGGGAATCTATGTTCTCTGAGTAATGGCAGCCCACCCTCAAGCCTTCGCCCACACACCAGCAGCACTCGTGTTTTCACACTCATTTAATTGACAGGCTCTGTATCATTGGTGTGTTTGTAAAAAGCCTAGTTCGTCAAATAAAATCGGTTAAACGGATTGGTTGAGAGCCTGGGACGAGTCGGAGCTACATTGACCTCCTCCAATCACACGTCCTGTTTCCAAGCTCTATGAACCCTCCCCACACAGCCACTCTCCTGGGTGCTTGACCCGCAATGTGGCACCACTGATAAGCACCCTGCGTGTTTCCCCCTCAGCCCTCACACATGCACAGTACTGCGTAACACAAGATGGTTTCCATGCTATTTCCTCAGGCAACGGCTCAGTACCAACCTGCCCTGAGGAGAAAATATTCAACAATAGCTTTTGTTTCATTGACAGAGCATCTATATTTGATAACACTTTAACACTCTGTCATAAGGCCTACATAGAACCGTTATATCATAAGGCCTACTACATACAGCCTTCATATAATTATTATGTCATAAGGCCCACATATACATTTAACATTTACATTTAAGTCATTTAGCAGACGCTCTTATCCAGAGCGACTTACAAATATAGCCTACGTAGAACTGTAGTTATAAGGCCTACGTAGAACTGTAGTTATGAGGCCTACGTAGAACTGTAGTTATGAGGCCTACGTAGAACTGTAGTTATGAGGCCTACGTAGAACTGTAGTTATGAGGCCTACGTAGAACTGTAGTTATGAGGCCTACGTAGAACTGTAGTTATGAGGCCTACGTAGAACTGTAGTTATGATCATTAGGCCCCTCATGGAATCTAGGCATTACAGCAGAATTCAACAATCTATAAACATGCCTTAGTAGCGAATCAACTAATTTTGTATTACCTGTGTACTAATCTATGGGATTGTTTTAAGGTGGTCATACCATGGATAATTTAGCTATTTTATAAAGAAATGTAGGACCCCTTTTTTAGGTATATAAAAAAAAAACATCTATAAAATATTGAATTTGGCCTTTACTACTATAGCCCATAGAAACACATTGAATAAAACGTTCATAATTGGCAAAAAGACAGTCAAAAAAAAATGTATTGTAAGGAATAAGGTTTTGAAGTGTCTGTCCTACAGTGCTTTAGGAAAGTCTTCTGACCCCTGACCTTTTTCCATATTTGTTATTATTCTGAAATGGATTGATTTCCCTCATCAATCTACTACACACAATACCCCACAATGATAAAGCAGCAACAAACATTTTTTTTGTTTTGAAATGTTACCAAATGTATTAAAAATAGAAAACAGAGATGCCTTCTTTACATAAGTATTCAGACCTGTTGCTATGAGACTTGAAATTGAGCTCAGGTGCATCCTGTTTCCATTAATCATCCTTGAGATGTTTCGACAACTTGATTGGAGTCCACCTGTGATTTGGAAAGGCACACAACTGTCTATAATTGATCTCAGGTGTGGACCTTACAGTGAAACGCTTACTTACGAGCCCCTAACCAACAATGTAGTTTCAAAAGAATAAGAGATGAAGGTAACAAGTAATTAAAGTGCAGCAGTAGAAAATAACAATATATACAGGGGGGTGACGGTACAGAGTCAATGTGGAGACTATATACAGGGTGTTACGGTACAGAGTCAACGTGGAGGCTATATACAGGGTGTTACGGTACAGAGTCAATGTGGAGACTATATACAGGGTGTTACGGTACAGAGTCAATGTGGAGACTATATACAGGGTGTTACGGTACACAGTCAATGTGGAGGATATATACAGGGTGTTACGGTACAGAGTCAATGTGGAGACTATATACAGGGGGAGGTACTGGTACAGAGTCAATGTGGAGGCTATATACAGGGTGTTACGGTACAGAGTCAATGTGGAGACTATATACAGGGTGTTACGGTACAGAGTCAATGTGGAGACTATATACAGGGGGGTGACAGTACAGAGTCAATGTGGAGGCTATATACAGGGGGGTGACGGTACAATGTGGAGACTATATACAGGGTGTTACGGTACAGAGTCAATGTGGAGGCTATATACAGGGTGTTACGGTACAGAGTCAATGTGGAGGATATATACAGGGGGGTGACGGTACAGAGTCAATGTGCGTTGGCACCGGTTGAGGTAGTATGTACAGTTGAAGTCGGAAGTTTACAAACACTTAGGTTGGAGTCATTAAAACTTGTTTTTCAACCACTCCACAAATGTCTTGTTAACAAACTATAGTTTTGGCACGTTAGTTGTGTCATGCACAAAGTAGATGTCCTAAATAATTTTTCCAACAATTGTTTACAGACAGATTATTTCACTTATAATTCACAGTATCAGAATTCCAGTGGGTCAGAAGTTTACATACACCAAGTTGACTGTGCTTTTAAATAGCTTGGAAAACTCCAGATAAGATGTCATGGCTTTAGAAGCTTCTGATAGGCTAATTTACATAATTTGAGTCAATTGGAGGTGTATCTGTGGATGTATTTCAAGGCCTACCTTCAAACTCAGTGCCTCTTTGCTTGACATCATGGGAAAATCAAAAATAAATCAGCCAAGACCTCAGAAAAGATATTGGAGACCTCCACAAGTCTGGTTCATCCTTGGGAGCAAATTCCAAATACCTGAAGGTACCACGTTCATTTGTACAAACAATAGTACGCAAGTATAAACACCATGGGACCACGCAGCCGTCATACCGCTCAGGAAGGAGACGCGTTCTGTCTCCTTGAGATTAATGTACTTTGGCGCAAAAAGTGCAAAGGACCCTGTGAAGATGCTGGAGGAAACAGGTAGAAAATTGTCTATATCCACAGTAAAAATAGTCCCATATCGACATAACCTGAAAGGCGCTCAGCAAGGAAGAATCCACTGCTTCAAAACCGCCATAAAAAGACAAACTACCGTTTGCAACTGCGCATGGGGACAAATATCGTACTTTTTGGAGAAATGTCCTCTGGTCTGATGAAACAAAAATAGAACTGTTTGGCCATAATGACCATCGTTATGTTTGGAGGAAAAAGGGGGAGGCTTGCAAGCTGAAGAACACCATCCCAACCGTGAAGCACGGGGGTGGCAGCGTCATGTTGTTGCTTTGCTGCAGGAGGGACTGGTGGACTTCACAAATAGAGGACATCATGAGGTAGGAAAATGCAAATCAGTCAAAGTTGAAGCTTGGTCACAAATGGGTCTTCCAAATGGACAATTTTATTTTTAATTTTATTTTATTTCACCTTTATTTAACCAGGTAGGCTAGTTGAGAACAGGTTCTCATTTGCAACTGCGACCTGGCCAAGATAAAGCATAGCACTGTGAACAGACAACACAGAGTTACACATGGAGTAAACAATTAACAAGTCAGTAACACAGAGAAAAAAGGGGAGTCTATATACAATGTGTGCAAAAGGCATGAGGAGGTAGGCGAATAATTACAATATTGCAGATTAACACTGGAGTGATAAATGATCAGATGATCATGTACAGGTAGAGATATTGGTGTGCAAAAGAGCAGAAAAGTAAATAAATAAAAACTGTGGGGATGAGGTAGGTGAAAATGGGTGTGCTATTTACCAATAGATTATGTACAGCTGCAGCGATCGGTTAGCTGCTCAGCTAGCTGATGTTTGAAGTTGGTGAGGGAGATAAAAGTCTCCAACTTCAGCGATTTTTGCAATTCGTTCCAGTCACAGATATGGGTCTGGGAGGAGAGTTTGCAGTCTAGCCAGACACCTAGGTACTTATAGGTGTCCACATATTCAAGGTCGGAACCATCCAGTGTGGTGATGCTAGTCGGGCATGCGGGTGCAGGCAGCGATCGGTTGAAAAGCATGCATTTGGTTTTACTAGCGTTTAAGAGCAGTTGGAGGCCACGGAAGGAGTGTTGTATGGCATTGAAGCTCGATTGGAGGTTAGATAGCACAGTGTCCAATGACGGGCCGAAAGTGTATACAATGGTGTCGTCTGCGTAGAGGTGGATCAGGGAATCGCCCGCAGCAAGAGCAACATCATTGATATATACAGAGAAAAGAGTCGGCCCGAGAATTTAACCCTGTGGCACCCCCATAGAGACTGCCAGAGGACCGGACAACATGCCCTCCGATTTGACACACTGAACTCTGTCTGCAAAGTAATTGGTGAACCAGGCAAGGCAGTCATCCGAAAAACTGAGGCTACTGAGTCTGCCGATAAGAATATGGTGATTGACAGAGTCGAAAGCCTTGGCAAGGTCGATGAAGACGGCTGCACAGTACTGTCTTTTATCGACGGCGGTTATGATGTCGTTTAGTACCTTGAGTGTGGCTGAGGTGCACCCGTGACCGGCTCGGAAACCAGATTGCACAGCGGAGAAGGTGCGGTGGGATTCGAGATGGTCAGTGACCTGTTTGTTGACTTGGCTTTCGAAGACCTTATATAGGCAGGGCAGGATGGATATAGGTCTGTAACAGTTTGGGTCCAGGGTGTCTCCCCTTTGAAGAGGGGGATGACTGCGGCAGCTTTCCAATCCTTGGGGATCTCAGACGATATGAGAGGTTGAACAGGCTGGTAAATAGGGGTTGCGACAATGGCGGCGGATAGTTTCAGAAATAGAGGGTCCAGATTGTCAAGCCCAGCTGATTTATAAGGGTCCAGGTTTTGCAGCTCTTTCAGAACATCTGCTATCTGGATTTGGGTAAAGGAGAACCTGGAGAGGCTTGGGCGAGGAGCTGCGGGGGCCGGAGCTGTTGGCCGAGGTAGGAGTAGCCAGGCGGAAGGCATGGCCAATGACCTCAAGCATACTTCCAAATTTGTGAAAAAATGGCTTAAGGACAACAAAGTCAAGGTATTGGAGTGGCCATCACAAAGCCCTGACCTTAATCCAATAGAACATTTGTGGGCAGATCTTAAAAAGCGTGTGCAAGCAAGGAGGCCTACAAACCTGACTCGGTTACACCAGCTCTGTCAGGAGGAATGCACCAAATTTGTGGAAGGCTACCCAACGCGTGGACCCAAGTTAAACAATTTAAAGGCAATGCTACCAAATACTAATTGAGTGTATGTAAACTTCTGACCCACTGGGAATGTGATGAAAGAAATGAAAGATGAAATAAATTATTCTCTAATATTTTTCTGACATTTCACATTCTTAAAATTAAGTGGTGATCGGCAGGGTAGCCTAGTGGTTAGAGTGTAGAGGTGGCAGGGTAGCCTAGTGGTTAGAGTGTAGGGACGGCAGGTAGCCTAGTGGTTAGAGTGTAGAGGTGGCAGGGTAGCCTAGTGGTCAGAGTTTAGGGACGGCAGGTAGCCTAGTGGTTAGAGTGTAGGGGTGGCAGGGTAGCCTAGTGGTTAGAGTGTAGAGGTGGCAGGGTAGCCTAGTGGTTAGAGTGTAGAGCTGGCAGGTAGCCTAGTGGTTAGAGTGTAGGGACGGCAGGTAGCCTAGTGGTTAGAGTGTAGGGACGGCAGGTAGCCTAGTGGTTAGAGTGTAGGGGTGGCAGGGTAGCCTAGTGGTTAGAGTGTAGAGGTGGCAGGGTAGCCTAGTGGTTAGAGTGTAGAGCTGGCAGGTAGCCTAGTGGTTAGAGTGTAGGGACGGCAGGTAGCCTAGTGGTTAGAGTGTAGGGGTGGCAGGGTAGCCTAGTGGTTAGAGTGTAGAGGTGGCAGGTGGCCTAGTGGTTAGAGTGTAGAGGTGGCAGGTGGCCTAGTGGTTAGAGTGTAGAGGTGGCAGGGTAGCCTAGTGGTTAGAGTGTAGAGGAGGCAGGGTAGCCTAGTGGTTAGAGTGTAGAGGTGGCAGGTGGCCTAGTGGTTAGAGTGTAGAGGTGGCAGGGTAGCCTAGTGGTTAGAGTGTAGAGGTGGCAGGTAGCCTAGTGGTTAGAGTGTAGGGGTGGCAGGGTAGCCTAGTGGTTAGAGTGTAGAGGTGGCAGGGTAGCCTAGTGGTTAGAGTGTAGAGGTGGCAGGTAGCCTAGTGGTTAGAGTGTAGGGGTGGCAGGGTAGCCTAGTGGTTAGAGTGTAGAGGTGGCAGGGTAGCCTAGTGGTTAGAGTGTAGGGGTGGCAGGTAGCCTAGTGGTTAGAGTGTAGAGGTGGCAGGTAGCCTAGTGGTTAGAGTGTAGAGGTGGCAGGGTAGCCTAGTGGTTAGAGTGTAGAGGTGGCAGGGTAGCCTAGTGGTTAGAGTGTAGAGGTGGCAGGGTAGCCTAGTGGTTAGAGTGTAGAGCTGGCAGGTAGCCTAGTGGTTAGAGTGTAGAGCTGGCAGGTAGCCTAGTGGTTAGAGTGTAGAGCTGGCAGGTAGCCTAGTGGTTAGAGTGTAGAGGTGGCAGGTAGTCTAGTGGTTAGAGTGTAGAGGTGGCAGGGTAGCCTAGTGGTTAGAGTGTAGAGGTGGCAGGGTAGCCTAGTGGTTAGAGTGTAGAGGTGGCAGGTAGCCTAGTGGTTAGAGTGTAGAGGAGGCAGGGTAGCCTAGTGGTTAGAGTGTAGAGGAGGCAGGGTAGCCTAGTGGTTAGAGTGTAGAGGTGGCAGGTAGCCTAGTGGTTAGAGTGTAGAGGAGGCAGGGTAGCCTAGTGGTTAGAGTGTAGAGGAGGCAGGGTAGCCTAGTGGTTAGAGTGTAGAGGTGGCAGGGTAGCCTAGTGGTTAGAGTGTAGAGGTGGCAGGGTAGCCTAGTGGTTAGAGCGTTAGACTAGTAACCGGAAGGTTGCAAGTTCAAACCTCCGAGCTGACAAGGTACAAATCTGTCGTTCTGCCCCTGAACAGGCAGCTTACCCACTGATCCTAGGCCGTCATTGAAAATAAGAATTTGTTCTTAACTGACTTGCCTAGTTAAATAAAGGTTAAATAAATAAAATAAAAACATCTGAGCTGACAGGGACTTTTAACTACGATTAAATGTCAGGAATTGTGAAAAACTGAGTTTAAATGTATTTTGCTAAGGTGTATGTAAACTTCAGACTTCAACTGTACATGTAGGTAGAGTTCATTAAAGTGACTATGCATAGATGACGACAGAGAGTGGCAGTGGTGTGGAGAGAAGGAAGAGAGTAGGGTAATGCAAATAGTCTGGTTAGCCATTTGACTAGATGTGCAGGAGTCTTATGGCTTGGGGGTAGAAGCTGTTTCGAAGCCTCTTGGACCTAGACTTGGCGCTCCGGTACCGCTTGCCGTGCGGTATCCGAGAGAACGATGTATGACTAGGGTGGCTGGAGTCTTTGACAATTTTTAGGGCCTTCCTCTGACACCGCCTGGTATAGAGGTCCTGGATGTCAGGAAGCTTGGCCCCAGTGATGTACTGGGCCATTTGCACTACCTTCTGTAGTGCCTTGTGGTCGGAGGCCGAGCAGTTGCCATACCAGGCAGTGATTCAACCAGTTAGGATGCTCTTGATGGTGCAGCTGTGGAATGTTTTGAGGATCTGAGGACCCATGCCAAGTCTTTTCAGGGGGAATAGGTTTTGTTGTGCCCGCTTCACGGCTGTCTTAGTTGCCTTGGACCATGTTAGTGATTGGCGATGTGGACCAAGCAACCTGAAGCTCTCAACCTGCTCCTCTACAGCCCCGTCGATGAAAGTGGGGGCGTGCTTGTTCCTCCTTTTTCTGTATTCCGCAATGTGTGCCATGTAAGAAAGCTAACGTTTCATTTCCTTGCTCAGAACATGAGAACATATGAAATCTGGTGGTTCCTTTTTAACATGAGTCTTCAATATTCCCATGTAAGAAGTTTTAGGTTGTAGTTATTATAGGACTATTTGTATTTCATTAACCTTTGACTATTATAGTGAAAATCTGTCATTCTACCCATAAAAAAAGGCAGTTTACCCACTGTTCCTAGGCCGTCATTGAAAATAAGAATGTGTTCTTAACCGACTTGCCTAGTTAAATAAAGAATAAATAAAGGTGTTGTTTTTCTATTTTAAAAAGTGTGTATGGCTTTAATTGCATTTTTAAATAACATTGACTGTACAGACCACACACACTGCCATTATTCTTACCACTTAGTTAGATTGACATTATTGACATTCTTCTGTAGTTAATTCTCACTAGATAGTGTTGAGTTGGGAAACAAGACAACTTGGAAGTGTTGGAAGGTGTTAGGTAGTAGTTTTGACATCCTTTAGGACCACTAATATGTTCCACTGAATGTGGATAATGCTTCTAAATTAAGAGTAAACAGTATCCAAGTATTGTTGCCTTATTTTACCCAGTTCATACACTGCATGACCAAATGTATGTGGACACCTGCTCGTCGAACGTCTCATTCCAAAATCATGGACATTAAGATGGAGTTTGTCCGCCCTTTGCTGCTGTAACAGCCTCCACTCTTCTGGGAAGGTTTTCCACTAGATGTTGGAACATTGCTGTGGGAATTTTCTTTCATTCAGCCATGGGCATTAGTGAGGTCGGGCACTGATGTTGGGCGATTAGGCCTGGCTCACAGTCGGCGTTCCAATTCATCACGAAAGTGTTCGATGAGGTTAAGGTCAGTGCTCTGTACAGGCCAGTCAAGTTCTTCCACACCAATCTCACAAACCATTTCTGTATGAACCCCGCGTTGTGCACGGGGGCATTGCCATGTTGAAACAGGAAAGGGTCTTCCCCTAACTTGCCATGAAGTTGGAAGCACGGAATTGTCTAGAATGTCATTGTATGCTGTAGCCTTAAGATTTCCCTTCACTGGAACTAAGGGACATAGCCCGAACCATAAAAAACAGCCCCAGACCATTATTCCTCCTCCACCAAACTTCAGTTGGCACTCTGATTGGGGCAGGTAGCGTTCTCATGGCATCCGCCAAACCCAGATTCATCCATCGAATTGTAAGATGGTGAAGCGTGATTCATCACTCCTGAGAATGCGTTTCCACTGAGTCCAATGTCCGTGAACTTTACACCACTCCAGCCAACGCTTGGCGTTGTGCATGGTGATCTTAGGCTTGTGTGCGGCTGCTCGGCCATGGAAACCCATTTTACAGACGAACAGTTATTGTGTTGACGTTGCTTCCAGAGGCAGTTTGGAACTCGGTAGTGCGTGTTGCAACCGAGGACAGGTGATTTTTACGCTCTACATGTTTTAGCCCTTGCCGATCCTGTTCTGTGAGCTTGTGTGGCCTACCACTTCCCGTCTGAGCCGTTGTTGCTCGTAGACCTTTCCACTTCACAATAACAGCACTTACAGTAGACCGGGGGGCAGCTCTAGCAGGGAAACATTTGACGAACTGACTTGTTGGAAAGGTGGCATCCTATAACGATGCCACTTCGAAAATCACTGAGCTCTTCAGTACGGGCCATTCTGCTGCCATTGTTTGTCTATGGAGATTGCATGGCTGTGTGCTGGATTCTATACACCCGTCAGCAACTGCTATGGCTGAAATAGAGGAATCCACTAATTTGAAGGCGTGTCCACATACTTTTGTATATGTAGTGTATCTCTTAGAGAAGAGCATCCATTAGAGTCCTGGTACATTAGCTGATTCACTCCGTCCGTTTCGTCAGTTATTAATGCCTGCAGCTTGTTTTCCTACGTATATTGTTTGGCTGCTAAACATAACCATGGGTTCTGGCATTTAGAAATGGAAAACTGGAAAACACCTGGTTCCTACTTGAGCTGTTCAATTCCCTGTTCATAGCTTTGGCAACTGCGGTTAGGAAGTGCACTTTGTTCTTATTGAGTGGGCAACTGTGGCCAAAAGTTATTGTTTTGTGACTGATGGTGCGATCATACTTTTCCTCGCTATCACGCAAAGGAGGACCTCTAATTAAAAAGTGTGGTTTTTTTTGTTGTGAAAAACGTTGCTTGTTAACATCTCCAACCTATCTAACAGTGACACCCTCTGGAGAAGCCTGGACTTTCTCCTTCAGTCAATTACTCCTATTACAAGATGTACTGTAGCTATGTGTCAATTCCTCCCTTAACACTCGGAGTTCATGTCTATTGAAATAAAAAATGTGATTTTTATCATGTGATAACTGTGATTGTACCAGAGATTGTTTTGGTATGTTTAAGGAACCTAATTCCCACAAATGCAACATTTCACAAATGTTTAACTTTTTTCCTTTTTTCCCCACATTTTCAGTCATTGCTTACTAAGGGCTGTCTGTCTCATTCTGTCCTGCAGGCTTCCCTCTCTCTGTCTTAGTGTCTGTCTGTTATGGCATACCTTTTTACCGGAGGAGGCGAACAGTAATCAGTGTTACTGTTACTAAACGGTAGCCTATAACCAATACTTAATTTTTTATTTTTTTATTTCACCTTTATTTAACCAGGTAGGCTAGTTGAGAACAAGTTCTCATTTGCAACTGCGACCTGGCCAAGATAAAGCATAGCAGTGTGAACAGACAACACAGAGTTACACATGGAGTAAACAATTAACAAGTCAATAACACAGTAGAAAAAAGGCATGAGGAGGTAGGCGAATAATTACAATATTGCAGATTAACACTGGAGTGATAATATTAAAATATTACGAACAGCCAAACAGTCAGCAGACATTCCATATTATTTTTGTCCATGCGGCTGGTTAGAGCATTGGACGAGTAACCGAAAGGTTGCAAGTTCAAATCCCCGAGCTGACAAGGTACAAAATCTGTCGTTCTGCCCCTGAACAGGCAGTTAACCCACTGTTCCTAGGCCCTCATTGAAAATAAGAATTTGTTCTTAACTGACTTGCCTAGTAAAATAAAGGTAAAATAAAAACTTGTGTGGACTCATCAGGCCTATGTGTGATGCCCATTGAATGAAAGGTTTTAGTGGGAAGTCTGTTTAGGAACCTCAAGTTATAACAATAGACTGCATATTGTTTTTAATTAATTTATCTGTTGGACCTAATTTCTCAAATGCAATGTGTGTAGACAAATATATATTTTCATGTTGAAGCCAATAAAAATGAGCTTGGCTACATGTTTGTTAAAACTAGGCCTATTGTAGGATTACCATATAATAGTTTTATTAAATATCTTCAATGGCTAGGACAAACATCCATGCCTCCTGCCGAAAAGCTCTTAGGTCTCCGTGTGCACACATTGCCTTATGTTTATGGAAGGAGATATGAGATTTATGAATCCGTGCTTCTGATCCAATACTATTTCAAAATGTTGTTTTAACATTTTTCTTTTTTAAATAAAAAGATTTGTTTTTAAGTTTTACTTTGATTAAACAACAAACTTGTTAGAAATATTCAACTCACTGAGTTTAGAATGTGTGTTTCTGTTGAGATTGTGCATGGCTCAGATGCAATGCAATTTCATCTGCTATTTCTGGAGAAGGGCAACTATGCTCTGTGAGATGGTTCCATGATGTTTATAAAATATTACATTTGGAACCATAGAGAGTATAACCATAGAGATCATATTCAATTCATACGAGTGTAATGGAGAGTGGACAGTCACCCTTTCTTTTCATAGTGGGTCTTTGTCCAGCTCCTGTGCAAAGTTTGGATGTGCGTAAAACCCGCCGTAGTCTAAACTGCAATGTCTAAATTGCCTCTAATTGTGTTTAGACATTGCAGTTTTTATTTTGTTTGTTTAGCCTATTTAAAACAAGTTGTTTCATTTTTTATTCAGGATTTATTTGAATTATACGGTGTCTTTTTTAGGCCTTATCAATAGCCTAGTGAATTTAATCTTGCTTATTGACTATGTTTGGCATGTCCATGTCCTGACTGTAATTTACAGTAGGCCCTATATCAGTGGTGAATGCTATAGCCTATGTTTAACAACGTATTTCCATATATTGAAGCAATGCAACTAGAACAATGGGACTGGAAACATGTTTAACACACAGCCGGCCCCATATTTGCTGAACTATTTAACGAACTAGGCTTTAACGGACTAAGATTCGAATTGGAGTTGATGACAACGCAATACATAAAAGACCATAAATACACAGCTTGAAGCAACCACATATTTTAGCAATGGAGCACATTCTGATTGGCCAGTGGGGCCTTGACACACCTTCAACCTGTTTATTCATCAAAGCCCTTCCGCGCCACTGCCAGATACTGCGCACACAAATCTGGATGAGAAAATAGCACAACTGACCCTTTAGCACTACCGCCAACCCTTAGATTTAGCGTTGCATTAGGTTTGTTAAAATAGAGTCTTAAAGGTCAGTTGAGGTTGCAGCCATTCCTTTCTGTCTTATGGTTGCCTAGTCAGCCATGACTTAATGTTGGTGAAGTTGGACCATTTTATTGATTTAAAAAAATATATATATATATATTCCTGTGAATGTGTGTGAGATATGTAAGTACAGTGTGTGACCGAACGATAACATCTCTTGTGACATTAATAAAACAGTATTTTTTTATTTAACAAATGAAAATAAAATCCTGCAATGTTCTGTACGATGTGTTCTTCTCTAAGAGGAAACTATAGCAACGGTGTGGGCCAAAGTTACCTACGGTGAAAGCTTGTAGCGTCATACCCGAAAAGTCTCGAGGCTGTAATCGCTGCCAAAGGGGCTTCAACAAAGCACTGAGTAAAGGGTCTGATGACTTATGTAAATGTCATATTTCAGCTTTTTTATAACTTTGCAAACGTTGTAATCATGTGGTATTGTGTGTAGGTTAATGAGGAAAAACAAATATTGAGTCCATTCTAGAATAAGGCTGTAAATGTGGAAAAGGTGAAGGGGTCTGAATTATTTCCAAATGCACCGTATGTGAGCAGAGAAGAGAGGACCATTAGGCCAAACAATAGACATTCTCCTCTTTGCCAGAATTGGGGCTGATCAGAAGAGGAGTGCTTTCTATTCTACCTGACTTGTGGTGATTGGTACTCTCTGTTGAAAGTGTTCTGGTTAAATGAAAATCTCTCTCTGACAGAGGTACGAAAACAGACAGACTAATAAAACCACCTTGAGACAACTCCTACTGCCTAGGATCCATTCAGTTGCATCACCATGTTAACATTACAAACAAGAGTTGTGGGATGATGCAGTAGCCTATGTAGCTACTTTGTAGTAGAAGCTGCTGTTTCTCACTCACTCACTCACTCACTCACTCACTCACTCACTCACTCACTCACTCACTCACTCACTCACTCACTCACTCACTCACTCACTCACTCACTCACTCACTCACTCACCTTACTCACTCACTCACTCACCTTACTCACTCACTCACTCACCTTACTCACTCACTCACTCACCACTCACTCACTCACTCACTCACTCACTCACTCACCTTACTCACTCACTCACCTTACTCACTCACTCACTCACTCACTCACCTTACTCACTCACTCACCTTACTCACTCACTCACTCACTCACTCACCACTCACTCACTCACTCACTCACCTTACTCACTCACTCACCTTACTCACTCACTCACTCACCACTCACCTTACTCACTCACCTCACTCACTCACTCACCTTACTCACTCACTCACTCACTCACCTCACTCACTCACTCACTCACTCACTCACTCACTCACTCACTCACTCACTCACTCACCACTCACTCAGTCACCTTACTCACCTTACTCACCCTCAGTCACCTCACTCACCTCACTCACCTTCACTCACCACCTCACTCACCTTACTCACCTTACTCACCTTACTCACCTTACTCACCTTACTCACCTTACTCACCTCACTCACCTTACTCACCTTACTCACCTCACTCACTCACCTTACTCACCTTACTCACCTCACTCACTCACCTTACTCACCTTACTCACCTCACTCACCTCACTCACTCACCTTACTCACCTTACTCACCTTACTCACCTCACTCACCTCACTCACCTTACTCACCTTACTCACCTCACTCACCTTACTCACCTCACTCACTCACTCACCTTACTCACCTCACTCACCTCACTCACCTTACTCACCTCACTCACCTCACTCACTCAACCTCCCCCATCCACCCTGTTACCTAATGGACAACGGTGATGTTTACGTGAAGGTCTTAAAAGCTTATGGCTACACGGACTACAACAAACCTGATTGAGCCTCAGTGAGCCTAGCTCCCATCCCCTCTAGTCACCGTATATCTGACTGAGCCTCAGTGAGCCTAGCTCCCATCCCCTCTAGTCACCGTAGATCTGACTGAGCCTCAGTGAGCCTAGCTCCCATCCCCTCTAGTCACCGTAGATCTGACTGAGCCTCAGTGAGCCTAGCTCCCATCCCCTCTAGTCACCGTAGATCTGACTGAGCCTCAGTGAGCCTAGCTCCCATCCCCTCTAGTCACCGTAGATCTGACTGAGCCTCAGTGAGCCTAGCTCCCATCCCCTCTAGTCACCGTAGATCTGACTGAGCCTCAGTGAGCCTAGCTCCCATCCCCTCTAGTCACCGTAGATCTGACTGAGCCTCAGTGAGCCTAGCTCCCATCCCCTCTAGTCACCGTAGATCTGACTGAGCCTCAGTGAGCCTAGCTCCCATCCCCTCTAGTCACCGTAGATCTGACTGAGCCTCAGTGAGCCTAGCTCCCATCCCCTCTAGTCACCGTAGATCTGACTGAGCCTCAGTGAGCCTAGCTCCCATCCCCTCTAGTCACCGTAGATCTGACTGAGCCTCAGTGAGCCTAGCTCCCATCCCCTCTAGTCACCGTAGATCTGACTGAGCCTCAGTGAGCCTAGCTCCCATCCCCTCTAGTCACCGTAGATCTGACTGAGCCTCAGTGAGCCTAGCTCCCATCCCCTCTAGTCACCGTAGATCTGACTGAGCCTCAGTGAGCCTACCTCCCATCCTCTCTAGTCACCATAGTATCCGTTTAGAGACTGGACTGTATCCCTCTTTAGACTCTCTTAGGGCTTGGCTGTAAATTTGAATCAGAATGCAACACAACCTATGCTTAAGGCTGGCAATCAAACTCTCCTCAGCTTTGCTCCAATGACAAAATGTAGCTAGTTTATCAAAGGTCACTTTTAGAGGGGACATTTTGGGGCGGCAGGCAGCCTAGTGGTTAGAGCGTTGGGCCAGTAACTGAAAGGTTGCTTGATCGAATTACCGAGCTGACAATGTAAAAATCTGTCATTCTGCCCCTGTTCCCAGGCCTTCATTGTAAAGGGCTGACCCCATCTTTAGTTTACTAGTTGATTGCTTTTGTTTTTGTCGATAGGTTGTTGATTTCTTTAGTCGAGCAGTCACTTTTTTTTTTTATGGTGCACAAGACACTTGTCTGATTCTCACCTGTCTCAATGGTCTAATCCATTAGAGGCCACGAGATGGTACAGTCCACTCTAAGACGTGATACTGAAATTGTATATGGTTATTGTCACGAGAATTTTCAATCCCATTGATAATAACTAACAATCAATAAGCTTTGACCAATCCCAGAGGTTTGTAAGACCCTGGGTTTAATAATAATTAGACAAAGACTCTGCTTATTCAAAAGGTTCGTACAGTCTATTCACGAGAACGTTCTAAAGTCCATTATACAAAGACATCCATTTTATAACTCGCTCCCTACTTACGCACATACCTCCACACAAACAGTAGTTAGCCTACACACATGCATACACACAAACAGTAGATGGGTTGTATCCTTCTCCAGAGTTCTCACCACCCAGTCCACCTGACTGTGCTGCTGCTCCAGTTTCAACTGTTCTGCCTTAATATTATTCGACCATTTATGAACATTTGAACATCTTGGCCATGTTCTGTTATAATCTCCACCCGGCACAGCCAGAAGAGGACTGGCCACCCCACATAGCCTGGTTCCCCTCTAGGTTTCTTCCTAGGTTTTGGCCTTTCTAGGGAGTTTTTCATAGCCTCCGTGCTTCTACACCTGCATTGCTTGCTGTTTGGGGTTTTAGGCTGGGTTTCTGTACAGCACTTTGAGATATCAGCTGATGTACCAAGGGCTTTATAAATACATTTGATTTGATTTATCACTACCCAGACAACAGCTCCATTCCCCCGAGGAACCTTGAAAGGACTCCCTGTCCTATCGTATGTTTCTCAGAGTTCTAGACAGGTCAGGTCATACACAGTTTAATTGTTCTCGGTATCTTCTTAGTCACACACACACACACACACACACACACACACATTTCTACTTGTCCCGACCAAACCTTATTAGACTGAAGTTTACCATTCTAATTCATTATACATGTTACAGAATTGAATGATTACTAATAGTTACGTTTGTCTAATTATTCATTATATCTGTTACATAATGTCATAATTACGTTTCAGGGTGGAATTGTTTAGTCATTACCTTTTAAGCATATAAATTCCCTTATCAGTTATATAATGTAAAACATCATGGTGCAGCACTAATAAATATATTTTATAACAAATGTGCTTTCTCCTGCGTTGGATACGGTCGCCGTCTAAAGTTAACCAGCATATTGGGATTAAGAACATTTAAAAAAATCTATACTCTAACCACTAGGCTACCTGCCACCTCTACACTCTAACCACTAGGCTACCTGCCACCTCTACACTCTAACCACTAGGCTACCTGCCACCTCTACACTCTAACCACTAGACTACCTGCCACCTCTACCCTCTAACCACTAGGCTACCTGCCACCTCTACACTCTAACCACTAGGCTACCCTGCCACCTCTACACTCTAACCACTAGGCTACCTGCCACCTCTACACTCTAAGCACTAGGCTACCTGCCATCTCTACACTCTAACCACTAGGCTACCTGCCGCCTCTACACATTTTTTTAGTTGTGCAAATTAATAAAAATAAATTAAACTGAAATGGCTTGTCAGTAAGTATTCAATCACAAAGACTAGGGAGGTTTTCCAATGCCTGTCAAAGAAGGGCACATATACCTGTAGGCTCTTAATTTGATCACCCTGTTGTTGCATCCATTTAGGACAGAATGTGTTTTGAGGAGAGTGTCTGTACTGCACTGTATTGTATTGTACAGTCTGCAGTGTATGTGTGTGTTGTAAACCCTTTGTGTTTCCTCTGATGTAGAGCTACATTTGCTCTGTTCAGAGGCTTGGGATGTAATGGAGTGCTGGATGCTCACAGGTAGAAGATCAGCTGTACATCTCTCTTCTCCTACTTGTCTCACTCATCCTCTCTCCTCTCACTTTCTCCCGCCCTCTCTCACTGCTCCTACCCCCTGAGAGGGAATAGAGAGAGAGCGAGAGATTAGGTGATGATTGGGGGGAGGGGGGGCTGTGATGCGTGGCTGCTGCCATCTTCTTCGGCCAGTGTCTCACTCACACACACACACAGAGAGCTGATCCTCGCTCGGGCGACATTGCGTCTCTACCGTAGCCACACAACGCTAGCAGCTCCCGGCCTCTCCTCCTTGACCTCTGCACTTGGGACCTCCCTAACAGCAGCAGCACTACAGGGACGTCTCCCTCCTCAACCCCCCTCCCCCCCACCCCCGCCTCAGCCCCTCTTCACTCTAGCATGGAGAAAGGAGAAGGCTCGCTGTCGCGACGGAGGGGTAAGTGACTCTCACCTGGAGGTTTGTTTTTAAACCCCCTAGAGTCTTCTACTCTGGATTTCTTAGTCAGAGCCATGCTGCTACCTCATTATCCTGCACAGTAAAGGCTTCTGAACTAATATATATAAAAGTGACTGCTAAATATAATTTATATATATATATATATATATATATATATTTATTTATTTATATATATATTATATATTTATTTATATATATGATATATATATTATATATGACTAAGCGACTTAGTCATGTGTGCACACATTTAATGTATGGGTGATCCCGGGAATCGAACCCACAAACACCCTGGCGTTTCAACCACCTGCGCTACAAAGGACATTTCTAAAAACACAATTCTATTGTGATGTTGACTTATTCCAAATGTTGTTGTGTTTTTAAAATGGCAAATGAATTAAATTAAAGATTTTTGTGTCACTGATCTACCCGCAATACCCCATAATGTCACAGTGGAAATATGTTTTTAGAAATGTTTACAAAATTAATTAAAAATGAAAAGCCGAAATGTCTTTAGTCAATAGGTATTTACCTCTTTTGTTATGGCAATCCTGAGTAAAAATGTCCTTTTACAAGTCACATAGGTTGCATGGACTCACTCTGTGTGCAATAATAGTGTTTTAGATGATTTTTAAATGACTACCTCATCTCTGTATCCCACACATACAGTTAACTGTAAGGTCCCTCAAGTCGAGCAGTGAATTTCAAACACCGATTCAACCACAGAGCAGGGAGGTTTTCCAATGCCTCCCAAAGAAGGGCACCTATTGGTAGATGGGTAAAAATAATATCAGACATTGAATATCCCCTTAAGCATGGTGCAGTTATTAATTACACATTGGATGCTGTATCACCCAGTCACTATAAAGATACAGGTGTCCTTCCTAACTCAGTTGCCGGAGAGGAAGGAAACCACTCAGGGATTTTACCATGAGGCCAGTGGTGACTTCAAGACAGTTAGTTTAATGGCTGTGATAGGAAATAACTGAGGAACGATCAACAACATTGTAGTTACTCCACAATACTGACATAAATGACAGAGTGAAAAACAAGGAAGCCTGTACAGAATACAAATATTCCAAAATCTGCATCCTGTTTGCAATAAGACACTGAAGTAATACTGCAAAAAATGTGGCAAAGAAAATACCTTTTTGTCCTGAATACAAAGCGTTATGTTTAGGGCCAATTCAACACATCACTGAGTACCACTCTTCATATTACTAAGCATGGTAGTAGCTGCATCATGTTATGGGTGTGTTTGTCATCGGCAAGGATTAGGAAGTTATTTAGGATAAAAAAATAAACGTAATTGAGCTAAGCACAGGCAAAATCCAAGAGGATGTCCTGGTTCAGTCGGCTTTCCAACAGACACTGAGAGACAAATTCACCTTTCAGCGGGACAATAACCTTAAACACAAGGCCAAATATACACTGGATTTTCTTACCAAGACGAAATTGAATGTTCCTAAATGGACTAGTTACAGTTTTGACTGAAATCTATGGCAAGACTTAAAATGGCTGTCTAGTAATGATCAACAACCAACTTGACCGAGCTTGAAGAATTGAATACTTATCTAATCAAGATATTCGTTTTTTCTTTCATCTTTATTCATGAAATAAAAATGTACTGTGACGTTAGTGTTTTGTGTTGACGAAAAATGACAATTAATCCGACTTTGTAACACATTTGGAAAAAAGGGAATATTTTCTGAAGTAAAAAATAAGTTGTGATATATCAGAAATGGTGTACTAAAATAATTATGCTGTTTAGGTTTATGTACATTTATCTATAGTAGAAGTGAAGGTGCGTTTTTATTTATTATAAACTTGTTCCGTCTGTCCAAATTTGGTATTTTAAATGGATTTCTGGACTTGGGATGATTTTTGTGGTCTTTATTGGGCTTGAGTTGTAGTAAGACTAAAGGGCTTGAAGGAAATACTTTCTGTCTCCCACTGTTTCTCTCGTACCGTGAACCGGTCAGACTGACTAACGTTGGGAGTGCTAGGGAGCTTAATGTGCACAGCTGCCACCGAGGGGAGCTTAGTGGATATAAATACTGTGTGTGGCCATTTATTACCATAGAGACTGAGATGCTTGGCTTCCCCATTAGTGCACAACTAGCTGATGTGCTGTCACACATACTTTAGGGTTGCAAAATTCCAGGAATTTTCAATAATTCCCTGGTTTTCCCGAAATCCTGGTTGGAGGATTCCCAGAATCAGGAGGGAAGGAGCCGGGAATCCGGAATCCTCCAACCAGGATTTCTGGAAAATGTCACATCCTCTCTGTCTCTCAGGCTATTGTCTTCTCATGCGTGCCTGCTAGAGGTCAGGTTCAGAACGAGCCTCGCTCACACACCTGCAATCATTCATCAACACAGAGAGGACATGCCTTCCTCTAGCGCGTTACTCTTCAATCACACTCATCTACAGATGGAGGATAAATTAATTTGACCCGTTTCTCACAACATGAAAATAATCCTGCAGGAAATATGAATTGTTTGTTTGGATTATAATGAATGAAAACACCTGTGCGAAAGAGTTGATTCTGATTCTGCTTTGTTGGCATATACACTCAGTATACAAAACATTAAGAACTCTTTCCATGACAGACTGAACAGGTTTAAGCTATGATCCCTTGTTGATGTCACTTGTTAAATCTACTTCAATCAGTGTAGATGAAGGGAAGGAGACAGATTTAAAGAAGGATTTTTAAGCATTGAGACAATTGAGACCGCAATTATGTATGTGTGCCATTCAAAGGGTGAATGGGCAAGACAAAACATTGAGGTGCCTTTGAACATGATATGGTAGTAGGTGCCAGGAGCACCAGTTTGTCAAGAACTGCAACGCTGCTGGGTTTTTCACGCTCAACAGTTTCCTGTATCAAGCATGGTCCTCCACCCAGAGGATATCCAGCCAACTTGACACAACTGGGAAGCATTGGAGTCAACATGGGCCAGCATCCCTGTGGAACGCTTTCAACACCTTGTAGAGTCCATGCCCCGACGAATTGAGGCTGTTCTGAGGGCAACGCAACTTAATATTAGAAAGGTATTCCTAATGTTTGGTATACCCTGTGTATATGGACAGTTTTCTCTTTAACTCATTAGAGTTTACCAGCCTCAGAAATTGCAGCCCAAATAAATGCTTCAAGAGTTCAAGTAACAGACACATCTCAACATCAACTGTTCAGAGGAGACTGTGTGAATCAGACCTTCATGGTCATATTGTTGCAAAGAAACCACTACTAAAGGACACCAATAAGAAGGAGAGACTTGCTTGGGCCAAGAAACACGAGCAATGGACATTAGACAGGTGGAAATCTGTTTTTTGGTCTGAGTCCAAACTTTTTCTTTTTGGTACCAACCGCCGTGTATTTTTTGAGACGCAGAGCAGGTGAACAGATAATCTCCACATGTGGTTCCCACCGTGAAGCATGGAGGAGGAGGAGGTATGATGGTGTGGGGGTGCTTTGCTGTTGACGCTGATTTTATTTTGAATTCAAGGCACACTTAACCAGCATGGCTACCACAGCATTCTGCAGTGATATGCCGTGCCATCAGTTTTGTGCTTAGTGGGACTATCATTTGTTTTTCAACAAAACAATGACCCAACACACCTCCAGGCTGTGTAAGGGCTATTTGACCAAGAAGGAGAGTGATGGAGTGCTGCATCAGATGACTTGGCCTCCACAATCACCCGGCCTTAACCCAATTGAGATTTTGGGATGAGTCGGACTGCAGAGTGAAGGAAAAGCAGCCAACAAGGGGTCAGCATATGTGGGAACTTTTTCAAGAATGCTGGAAAAGCATTCCAGGTGAATCTGGTTGAGAGAATGCCAAGTGTGTTCATAATGTGTTCATAGTTTTGATGTCTTCCCTTTTATTCTACAATGTAGAAAATAGTACAAATAAAGAAACACCCTGGAATGAGTAGGTGTGTCCAAACTTATGACTGGTAGTTAGTTACCTTGTACCCCTGCACATCGACTCGGTACTGGTATGTGTATGTACCCAAGTTATCGTTACTCATTATTCCATGTGTTGTTTGTCATTTTTATATTATTTCTCATTATTGTCCTCTCTGTATTGTTGGGAATGGACCTTAAGTTAAGTTAGCATTTCACTCTTTACACCTGTTGTTTACAAAGCATGTGACAAATAACATATGATTTGAATTAAATTAAACTGCGTCAATTCACCTTTGACTTTAAAGCACTGTTGCCTTACTGGGGAATACGTTCCTTTGTTGCTGCCTAATGATTTGGGTGAAGCTGGGTTGGTTTATTTTGTGGACAGTGGTTTGCTGTTGCCTGATACTGATGGTTATCCCATGGTCTTTGAGGGGCTGTTTAGAATGGAAGTTTAGGTAAGAGAGCATTGGTTGTATGCCTGCGTCCACAGCATCAGTAAGACGTCTGCTTCACTAATGAGAGTTTTGCCTGGGATAGGCCTAACTGTTGGGTCTTTCTTAGTACACACACACACACACAGACACAGAGCTCTATGTCAGAATCTTACATTACTATGAGGAAGATACTCAACCATTTAACAGCCCACGGCTTGGTTAGCTTATTTAGTACATGGCGATTGTCTGGGGTTGTTTTGACCTTTATACTATGACGTAGAGAAGCCTCAATGAAACTATACAGTCGGAGACCAAGAGAACACACTGAAAATGGCACCGCGTGGTTCCCGTATCTTCTATCAGAGCTGACCTGGGTCAGTATGAATGTTTGTTGTGCACAGGTTTAGGGAAGAATGACAAGAATTTGGGTATTCTTCTTGAGCAACCGGCTGAGGCAAAACGAGATCGGTTTAGGCAAAACGAGATCGGTTTAGGCAAAACGAGATCGGTTTAGGCAAAACGAGATCGGTTTAGGCAAAACGAGATCGGTTTAGGCAAAACGAGATCGGTTTAGGCAAAACGAGATCGGTTTAGGCAAAACGAGAACGGTTTAGGCAAAACGAGATCGATTTAGGCAAAATGTTGCTGCAGAGAATAACGCCTGTCAGCCCAATCAGCAGCGGACTCTTTCCCGACTCGCACCCTTTCAGAACGGTGTGTGTTTTAGTCTCTCTCGTGCTCTCTGGCCTTCTCACCCACCCTCTCTCTCTCTCTCGTGCTCTCTCTGGCCTTCTCACCCACTCTGATGCTCACCCACCCTCTCTCTCTCTCGAGCTCTCTCTGGCCTTCTCACCCACCCTCTCTCTCTCGTGCTCTCTCTGGCCTTCTCACCCACTCTGATGCTCACCCACCCTCTCGCTCTCTCTCGTGCTCTCTCTGGCCTTCTCACCCACTCTGATGCTCACCCACCCTCTCTCTCTCTCTCTCTCTCGTGCTCTCTCTGGCCTTCTCACCCACTCTGATGCTCACCCACACTCTCTCTCTCGTGCTCTCTCTGGCCTTCTCACCCACTCTGATGCTCACCCACCCTCTCTCCAGCTAGTTATCTAATTTCCTTCACACATGTACACACACTCGGGCATGTTGCAATACACACATTCGTTCACTCACAAATACACACGCATACACACCCACACACTTTTTATTTACTGTCAAGGCTAGACACACTAACCTCCTCCCCCTTTTTACTCCCTCTAACATTGACCCCGTCCCTCCTATACTTTGATAAGATGCTCCAGACAGTCTGTCTGGAGTTCTAGCTGACTATCAGACCCATAGAGAGTACCATGCTAACGAATGTTCAATCTCATTGTCATCTGAGCGATGCTCCCGTGACCTTTTAAGCTCCTTGCACAACAACATGTCTCTGGTTAGCACATGGATCCATCCTGTGAGTGACAGAGATCAGTGTGAGGAGGTGTTGATGCTCATTTGGTGGACTTTGGATCTCTTCACCTGCTGTGTTGTCGGATGATAGGGCATGATCCAGGGATTCTGCAGCTTCATTGGCATAGATCGCAGCTACAGTACATGTATGGCTCTGGGGAAACCTGAGAATTGGATTGTTGACCTGAAACATTGGCTTGAATAATAAATATGTAATTGTCTCTCAGCAATAGGTCAATGCAATTTTGTACTTTCACTTTCCATAGGATTACCTGCTATTGCTGCCATCAATATTGTCTCCAGTTGAAAAGGAATCCAGACCAATGAATTCTGTTGGATCATCCTGACACTGTGTTCCACTTACACACATGGTAATGCTGCAATTACTTCAGCACTACACTAAGACTAGACCCAGCACACAGGAATTAAACCTTGGTTCAAAGGGGATTTGATGACGTTGGGATTTAGCGTCATTAAAGCCAACGATTACCTGTAGCGTGTACCGTTTCAGACGGTTTCAGACATGGAGTTGCTACCCCTTGCCTCGCCACATATTTACTCACATTCCCTAATATTTATGTTATCCCTTCCCCGCACACACTATCAATTCATTCACCATAAGCTCTCTGCTCTGTGTGTAACACAAGGACGTTCTGACTCTCTACGATTACCACAGGGCTTCGGCTACAAGCCTTTTATTCCCAGCAGCAGGATCAAGCAGCAAAAGTTACACAGCGGTCAATGGTCACATTCCACCAGAATCCATATGAATGAATGGATTTGGCTGACTTGTATAATCACTTCAATGGGTGGGGATAGGAGACACTCTGGTTACCGGGTGTGTTGAAACAGGAGACGCTCTGGTTACCGGGTGTGTTGGAAACAGGAGACGCTCTGGTTACCGGGTGTGTTGAAACAGGAGACGCTCTGGTTACCGGGTGTGTTGAAACAGGAGACGCTCTGGTTACCGGGTGTGTTGGAAACAGGAGACGCTCTGGTTACCGGGTGTGTTGAAACAGGAGACACTCTGGTTACCGTGTGTGTTGAAACAGGAGACACTCTGGTTACCGTGTGTGTTGAAACAGGAGAGCTCTGGTTACCGGGTGTGTTGAAACAGGAGAGACTCTGGTTCAGGTGGTTGGAAACAGGAGACACTCTGGTTACCGGGTGTGTTGAAACAGGAGACACTCTGGTTACCGGGTGTGTTGGAAAGAGGAGACAACAGGAGACACTCTGGTTACCGGGTGTGTTGAAACAGGAGACACACTGGTTACCGGTGTGTTGAAACAGGAGACACTGGTTACCGTGTGTGTTGGAAACAGGAGACACGCTCTGGTTACTCCGGGTGTGTTGAAACAGGAGACGCTCTGGTTACCGGGTGTGTTGAAACAGGAGACGCTCTGGTTACCGGGTGTGTTGGAAACAGGAGACGCTCTGGTTACCGGGTGTGTTGAAACAGGAGAGACTCTGGTTACCGGGTGTGTTGAAACAGGAGAGACTCTGGTTACCGGGTGTGTTGAAACAGGAGAGACTCTGGTTACCGGGTGTGTTGAAACAGGAGACGCTCTGGTTACTGGGTGTGTTGAAACAGGAGAGACTCTGGTTACCGGGTGTGTTGAAACAGGAGAGACTCTGGTTACCGGGTGTGTTGGAAACAGGAGACGCTCTGGTTACCGGGTGTGTTGAAACAGGAGAGACTCTGGTTACCGGGTGTGTTGAAACAGGAGAGACTCTGGTTACTGGGTGTGTTGAAACAGGAGAGACTCTGGTTACCGGGTGTGTTGAAACAGGAGAGACTCTGGTTACCGGGTGTGTTGGAAACAGGAGACGCTCTGGTTACTGGGTGTGTTGAAACAGGAGAGACTCTGGTTACCGGGTGTGTTGGAAACAGGAGACGCTCTCACATTGTATCTTGGTTAGTGCTATACGTAGACCATTGGTATCTTAACCCCATATGTTAGAGGCTGTCCACTTCTCCGCTTACTCAAAACATTTGTTTTGCAGAATGCCGAGGAAGTGTCGGCTCGGCTCACAGTTTGGTGCTAGAATGTTGTGGTCAGACACATGACTACGCCACCTTCCAGTGTACGGATATGAGCCCTCACAAGAGGAAAGGCTCCACTATTAGTCTCTGGAAACGGCATCAGGACGTCCTCCTTTTTAGATTCAAGATATGGGATGAATTATGCCGGCATATTTAAGATATTTAATTTTTGCTGGGTGAACAATGTAGAGCATTGTATTGTAAACCTAAAGCATCTTATTAACCATTTCTGAGGAAACATTATTTAGCATTAATCAATTCAATGTGTAGTGACAAGAAAAAGCATGTGAACACTTTTGAATTACCTGGATATCTGCATAAATTAATCTGCATAAATTAATTAAATTAATTAACTAACCCCCCCCCCCCTAAAAGATTTAGATGCACTATTGTAAAGTGGCTGTTCCACTGGATGTCATAAGGTGAATGCACCAATTTGTAAGTCGCTCTGGATAAGAGCGTCTGCTAAATGACTTAAATGTAAATGTAATAAATTAGTCATAACATTTTATCTGATCTTCATCTAAGTCACAACAATAGACAAACACAGTCTGCTTAAACTAATAACACACAAACAATACGTTTTCATGTCTTTATTGAACACACGAGTAAACATTCACAGTGCAGGGTGGGAAAAGTATGTGAACCTTTGGATTTAATACTCAACCAAACGTTTTCTGTAGTTGCGGATCAGACCTGCGCAACCGTCATGAAGAATGTTGGACCATTCCTCTTTACAAAACTGTTTCAGTTCATATTCTTGGGATGTCTGGTGTTAACCGCTCTCTTGAGGTCACGCCATAGCATCTCAACGGGTTGAGGTCAGGACTGACTGGGCCACTCCAGAACGTGTATTTTCTTCTGTTGAAGCCATTCTGTTGTTGATTTACTTCTGTGTTTTGGTCGTTGTCCTCTTGCAATCACCCAACTTCTGCTGAGCTTCAATTGGTGGACAGGTAGCCTTACATTCTCCTGCAAAATTTCTTGATAAAATTGGCAATTCATTTTTCCGTCGAGCAAGCTGTCCAGGCCCTGAGGCAGAAAAGCAGCTCCAAACCATGACTCTCCCGTCACAATACTTTACAGTTGGGATGAGGGATTGATGTTGGTGTGCTGTGCCTTTTTTTTCTCCACACTTAGTGTTTTGTGTTCCTTCCAAACAACTCAACTTTAGTTTAATCTGTCCACAGAGTATTTTTCCAGTAGCTTACTTTGGACTGATGATCATCAAGGCTTTTTAGAGATAATTTGGTAACCCTTTCCAGCTTTATGCAAGTCAGCCATTCTTAATCTTGGGTCTTCTGAGATCTCTTTTGTTCGAGGCATGTTTCTTGAGAATAGCAAACTCAAATTCTGTGAGGTTTTTCTTTTATGCGCCAGGGTAGCTCTAACCAACATCTCCAATCCTGTCTCAATGATTGTACTCCAGGGCAGCTCTAACCAACATCTCCAATCTCGTCTCAATGATTGTACTCCAGGGCAGCTCTAACCAACATCTCCAATCTCGTCTCAATGATTGTACTCCAGGGTAGCTGACTCCTGACTCCAATCATTAGCCTAGGGGGGTTCACGTACTTTTCCAACCTACCCTGTGAATGTTTAAATTCTGTATTCAATATAGACAAAATAAATACAATAATTTGTGTGTTATTAGTTTGAGCAGACTGTGTTTGCCTGCTGTTGTGATTAAGATGAAGTTCACATGTCATTTTATGACCAATTTATGCAGAAATTCAGTTAAGGGTTCACATATTTTTTTCTTTCCACTGCATTTATTAATGCCCTTTTTACATCAGCCGATATCACAAAGGCAGATTTAGAAGCACAGTGGCCAGGAAAAACTCCCTAGAAAGGTTCCTGCCTTTCTATCAAGAAACCTAGAGAGGAACCTCTGAGGGGTTGCCAGTCCTCTTCTGGCTGTGCCGGGTTGAGATTATAACAGAACATGGCCAAGATTTTCAAATGTTCATAGATGACCAGTAGGGTCAAATAATAATATTCACCGTGGTTGTCGAGGGTGCAACAGGTCAGCACCTCAGGAGTAAATGTCAGTGGCATTTCATAGCTGAGCATTCAGAAATACAGACGGCAGGCGCGCAAGAGTCAAAAACAGCAGGTCTGGGACAGGTAGTACGTCCGGTGAACAGGTCAAGGTTCCATAGCTGCAGGCAGAACAGTTGAAACTGGAGCAGCAGCACAACCAGGTGTACTGCGGACAGCAAGGAGTCATCAGGCCAGGTCGTACTGAGGCATGGTCCTAGGGCTCAGGTTCCCCGGGAGGGAGAGAATTATAGGGACCATACTTAAATTCACACAGGACACTGGATAAGACAGGAGAAATACTCCAGATATAACAGACTGACCCGAGCCCCCTGACACAAACTATTGCAGCATAACTACTGGAGGAGAATCATAAGCTTGAGTCATTTGCTACAGTTGTCTCTCATTTTCTTTGATTGTTTAAAAAAAGTTGGCTTTAAAGCTGGGTTGCCGTTTTTAACACAGACCAAACAAACTCAATTCCCCTTGTTTTGTTTAGTCTTCATTCTCTGTCTTGGTCTGTAGTTTCCTCTCTGTTGATACAATCGGCTAGCCAGACTGACGCTAACACTAAAACACAGCAGGTTTGAAATGAGAGACTACAGTAGCTCAGTAGGAATAATCTCCACTTTCCAGCACTACTGCCCTCTGTAGCAGTGGCAGTTATAGTATTTGATTGACATTCCCTTTTTTCTTCTGGGTTTTAAGCATTAGTCGAGGCTAGTCTATTTATAGCCTGCGACCCGATGGAAATCAATGGAAATGACATACGAGATGTTTCTGAACCATATCAACCCGTGAGGGGGATGTGTGTTTTACTCCGCTGTAAGTTTTAATAGCTGGATCCATGAACAATTCCCACCAGACTATAGACATCCATCACTGTGATGGTCCTTCATGTCCCAGTAGAGAACGACTCCGGGGATGACCTGAAACTCATTGAAGGGACAGTTGGAGGAGTTGAGTTGTCTTCTAAACAAACTGGTTGGTTTTAGCTTTTGCCATATTTTCTTCTGATTTTTAAGGTTCACCTCTGGTTAACGGCCAGTTAATCTTTTTAATTAAATTTAAAATGTTACCTTTATTTAACTAGGCAAGTCAGTTAAGAACAAATTCTTATTTTCAATGACGGCCTAGGAACAGTGGGTTAACTGCCTTGTTCAGGGGCAGAACAACAGATTTTTGTTTTACCTTGTCAGCTTGGGGATTCGATCTTGCAACCTTTAATCTATATATTAATCTACTCTGTCATCCATTTTACTTCCATCAGCCGAACAGTCACTTCAATGACTGCAATGGAGGTTTGTTTTCTCAAAAACTGTCTTGTTTGCTTCCACAGGCGATGGCATGCCAAAGGAAAACAGTCCCTTCATTAACAACACAGACCATGACAAAGGAAATCTATATGATGGGAAGAACATGGCCCTCTTCGAGGTAACTGTCAACATCCAATAATGACCTTTTACATGGGCGTTTGACCTGGGATTCAATGTTAAAAGTGAAGAAAGGGGCTTTCCCTCTTTTATACTCATCCAGTTGTCACTGTCTAATGCCATTTTGTCTGCCCTCTGACCTCTCTGTGCTAGTGATCCCTTATACTGGGAAATCCATTTCTACTGTCTAATGCCATTTGTCTGCCCTCTGACCTCTCTGTGCTAGTGATCCCTTATACCGAATGAATAATGGAAAATCCATTTCTACTGTCTAATGCCATTTGTCTGCCCTCTGACCTCTCTGTGCTAGTGATCCCTTATACCGAATGAATAATGGAAAATCCATTTCTACTGTCTAATGCCATTTGTCTGCCCTCTGACCTGTCTGTGCTAGTGATCCCTTATACTGGGAAATCCATTTCTACTTCTCTACTATAATTCACTTCAGCAAAACTATTCCAATCTACTTTGATTTGTGTACAATTTTGAAATTCCTCTTGATGGTTTCACCCACCACTCCGGTTACCGGGTTATTGGTCTGACCTTTTATGTAGACAGCATGCCAAGATGTGTTATGATACTTTTTGTGTTCGGTTTTTTTTCTTTTTTCTTTTTCACAGGAAGAGATGGACAGCAACCCCATGGTGTCCTCGCTACTCAACAAGTTGGCCAACTACACCAATCTCACTCAGGGGGTCAAAGAGCACGAGGAGGCAGACGATGAGGAGGGGCCAGCCAGGAGTAAGAAACCAGTCAAGGTGAGCCTGTTGTCTCCACAGGGACAATAACGTTTTTCAATTCCAGATACACTTTTAGTGACACAAGCCACTTCTAAGCACAACAGACTCCTACTTTCTGATATTGGTGATAATGACAAGGCAAATGTAATCCTCTCAACGTGTGGGTGTTCTCAAGACTGGAGGAAACGGCTTTGCTTAGACTGTCGGTATTTAGGACATATCATTGTTTCCAGGTTTTAAAAGGTCTTCACTTGGTTAGTGTATCCCGTCATACATATTTACTGTTGATTTAATGGTGCCTTTAAAAAAAAAAAGTTGTGAATAAATAATTCCAGAAACAGGGTCTTTGACCAGAGAAAACATTCTGTGTGTAGCACGAAGGACATGTAAACATGCTCACTTTGTTTGTCTACGTGAGCTAAAGTGTGATTGATCGTTGTTGGCTTTATATTTTTTATGTTTCAAACAAGCCACCCCGCCCTCCTAAATCCACCACCACGCCCTCCCCTAAAGCCTCCACCACCACGCCCTCCCCTAAAGCCACCACCACCAAGCCCTCCCCTAAAGCCACCACCACAACGCCCCCCCCCTAAAGCCACCACCACCAAGCCCTCCCCTAAAGCCACCACCACCAGCCCTCCCTAAATCCACCACCAAGCCCTCCCCTAAAGCCACCACCACACCACGCCCCCCTAAAGCCACCACCACCAAGCCCTCCCCTAAAGCCACCACCACCACGCCCTCCCCTAAAGCCACCACCACCACCACGCCCTCCCTAAAGCCACCACCACCACCACGCCCTCCCTAAAGCCACCACCACCACGCCCTCCCTAAAGCCACCACCACCAAGCCCCCCTAAAGCCTCCACCACCACGCCCTCCCCTAAAGCCTCCACCACCACGCCCTCCCCTAAAGCCACCACCACCACGCCCTCCCCTAAAGCCACCACCACCACGCCCTCCCCTAAAGCCACCACCACCACGCCCTCCCCTAAAGCCACCACCACCACACCCTCCCCTAAAGCCACCACCACCACCAAGCCCTCCCCTAAAGCCACCACCACCACGCCCTCCCCTAAAGCCACCACCACCAAGCCCTCCCCTAAAGCCACCACCACCACGCCCTCCCCTAAAGCCACCACCACCCACCCTCCCTAAAGCCACCACCACCACAAGCCCTCCCCTAAAGCCACCACCACCACGCCCTCCCTAAAGCCACCACCACCAAGCCCTCCCCTAAAGCCACCACCACCACGCCTCCCCTAAAGCCACCACCACCACACCCTCCCCTAAAGCCACCACCACCACGCCCTCCCCTAAAGCCACCACCACCCGCCCTCCCCTAAAGCAACCACCACCACGCCCTCCCCCCCTAAAGCCACCACCACCACGCCTCCCCTAAAGCCTCCACCACCACGCCCCCCCCCCTAAAGCCACCACCACCACGCCCTCCCCTAAAGCCACCACCACCACACCCTCCCCTAAAGCCACCACCACCACAAGCCCCCCTAAAGCCACCACCACCAAGCCCTCCCCTAAAGCCACCGCCACCACGCCCTCCCCTAAAGCCACCACCACCACACCCTCCCCTAAAGCCACCACCACCACACCCTCCCCTAAAGCCACCGCCACCAAGCCCCCTAAAGCCACCACCACCACGCCCTCCCCTAAAGCCACCACCACCAGCCCTCCCTAAAGCCACCACCACCAAGCCCTCCCCTAAAGCCACCACCACCACGCCCCCCTAAAGCCACCACCACCACGCCCCCCTAAAGCCACCACCACCAAGCCCTCCCCTAAAGCCACCACCACCACGCCCCCCCTAAAGCCACCACCACCAAGCCCTCCCTAAAGCCTCCACCACCAAGCCCTCCCCTAAAGCCACCACCACCAAGCCCTCCCCTAAAGCCACCACCACCACGCCCCCCTAAAGCCACCACCACCAAGCCCTCCCCTAAAGCCACCACCACCAAGCCCTCCCCTAAAGCCACCACCACCAAGCCCTCCCCTAAAGCCACCACCACCAAGCCCTCCCTAAAGCCACCACCACCAAGCCCTCCCCTAAAGCCACCACCACCAAGCCCTCCCCTAAAGCCACCACCACCACGCCTCCCCTAAAGCCACCGCCACCAAGCCCTCCCCTAAAGCCACCACCACCACGCCCTCCCCTAAAGCCACCACCACCAAGCCCCCCTAAAGCCACCACCACCACCAAGCCCTCCCCTAAAGCCTCCACCACCACGCCCTCCCCTAAAGCCACCACCACCAAGCCCTCCCTAAAGCCACCACCACCAAGCCCCCCTAAAGCCACCACCACCAAGCCCTCCCCTAAAGCCACCACCACCAAGCCCCTAAAGCCACCACCACCACACCCCCCCTAAAGCCACCACCACCACCCGCCCCTAAAGCCACCACCACCAAGCCCTCCCCTAAAGTCACCACCACCACGCCCCCCTAAAGCCACCACCACCACGCCCTCCCTAAAGCCACCGCCACCACGCCCCCCTAAAGCCACCACCACCAAGCCCTCCCCTAAAGTCACCGCCACCACGCCCTGAATGCCACTGTGCCAAACGCCCTCCCTAAAGCCACCACCACCAAGCCCTCCCCTAAAGCCAGGTGGTGGTCGCCCCCTAAAGCCACCACCAGCAAGCTCCTCCCCTGAAAGTCAAGCCACCACGATCCCTCCCTGAAAGCCATGGTTGCCACCACTACGCCCCTCCCCTGAAATTTGCCACCATGCCACCACGTCCCCCTAAAGACCACAGAACGCCCATTCCCTACAAGCCTCCACCACCAAGCCCTCCCCTAAAGCCACCACCACAGTTCCCCCTAAAGCCACCACCACCAAGCCCTCCCCTAAAGCCACCACCACGCCCCCTAAAGCCACCACCACCACGCCCCCTAACAGCCACCACCAGTGTTGCGGCCCCTTGTAAGCCACCACCACCTTTCCCCCCTAAAGCCACCACCACCAAGCCCTGGCCCTAAAGCCACCACCACCCTGTCCTCCCCTAAAGCCACCACCTTTGGGTTTAAGCCCTCCCCAAAGCCACCACCACCACTCACCCCTAAAGCCACCACTATTGGGAAAGCCACCAACCAATTGTGGTGCCCTCCCCTAAAGCCACCACCACCACGCCCTCCCTAAAGGAACCACGCCCCTAAAGCCACCACCACCAAGCCCTCCCTAAAGCCACCACCACCACCCCCTAAAGCCACCACCACCAAGCCCTCCCCTAAAGCCTCCACCACCAAGCCCTTTTAAAGCCTCCACCACCAAGCCCTCCCCTAAAGCCACCACCACCACGCCCTCCCCTAAAGCCACCACCACCAAGCCCTCCCCTAAAGCCACCACCACCACCACGCCCTCCCCCCTAAATCCACCACCACCACCACGCCCTCCCCTAAAGCCACCACCACCACGCCCTCCCCTAAAGCCACCACCACCACGCCCTCCCCTAAAGCCTCCACCACCAAACCTCCCCTAAAGCCACCACCACCACCACGCCTCCCTATTTTAAGCCACCACCACCACTTATGTGTATTAAAGCCACCACCACCACCACGCCCTCCCCTAAAGCCACCACCACCACGCCTCCCCCTAAAGCCACCACCACCACGCCCTCCCTAAAGCCACCACCACCACGCCTTTTAAAGCCACCACCACCATAGAAGCCCTCCCTAAAGCCACCACCACCACCAAGCCCTGCCCTAAAGCCACCACCACCAAGACCCTAACCCTCACCATTAGCCACCACCACCACCACGTTAGCATTTTATATCACCACCACCACGACATGCTAACCACCACCATTACAATAACAGGGGAGGTTACCATTTTACCACGCCCCCCTAAAGCCACCACCACCACGCCCTAAAGCCACCACCACCACGCCCCCTAAAGCCACCCCCACAACAAGAAGTGAATGCAGTTCTGTGTCTGAAATGTATCTGTATTGGTACTCCACCAGAGTTCGACATGGGAGAGGGTGCCAGGTGGTGGTCTTTTATATCATAAGTCAAGCAGAGTACCTCCTCTTGACACGGTGTGATAGATGAAGGGACCTGTGTGATCCTTGGGATGAAAGCATGGTTGATAATCATTCAAGCAATCTTTTTTTTTCTACTGGGCTGAATTTATTTGCTGTTCAGTTGCTTTATCTGATGCTGTTAATCAGGTGCTGTCCTTTTTTTTGAAGAACAGAAGGCCTCATTCTCTTACATGTCTGGCATACAACCCCGTCCTTTATCCCTCTTTTCCCACAGTTCCAGCCTGGAGAAACCTTTTATTAAGTTGTTGTCCTACCCCAGTTTGCTGCTTAAAATCCAAAAAGGGAAATACCCACCGTCCAACATTGTTTTCCAAGTGTTGCGGCAATTTCATTGTAAAACCACAAACCCTTTCCCATACCAATGACATTAGTCTCTGCTAAGGATGGCTCAATGGGGGGGGTTTGACACCTCTTTCCTGTCCTCCCCTCTCAGACCACGATCAGTGGGACTTTCCTTTGGGTTTAGATTGAGAGATGGTCAAAAAGGTAGCTACCACTTTGGACAAATAGGGGATGGTACTCTATTGGGACAATTTTTAACAATTGTGGTGCCCCCTTTTTGAGCTGTTGTGAAACTTCCTTTTTGATGGAATGTACCTGTGAGGGTGATGCCTGTGATCAAATGTCTTGAAGGTTTCATCACGGTACAGGGTGGGCCTCTTAGCTTCACTGTGCGTTTGTTGGAGTATCTGTGGTGGATTTGGGATGCCTTGCCCTTCAGATTTACTTCTAAAAGTCCATTTTCCAGCACTCTGAAATGTTAGTTACCTTGAGGTTAAAGTACAAACTGTCAGCTTTAATTTGAGGCTATTTCCATCCATGTGTAACAGTATAACTTTAGACCGTCCCCTCGCTCATACCCGGGCGCGAACCAGGGACCCTCTGCACACATCAACAACAGTCACCCACGAAGCATCGTTACCCATCGCTCCACAAAAGCCGCGGCCCTTGCAGAGCGCCCCACCGCTAACTAAGCTAGCCGTTTCACATCCGCTACACATGTCAGGTGAACCATTTTAAAAATTGCAGCACTTGTTCTACATAGTCCCCCCTATTTTAGGGGACCAAAAGTATTGGGACAAATTCACTTATGTGTATTAAAGTAGTAAAAAGTTAAGCATTTGGTCCCATATCCATATGACGCAATGACTAACGACATCAAGCGTGTGTCTCTACAAAATTTGTAGGATGCACTTGCTGTTTGTTTTGGTTGTGTTGCCGATGTTTATTTTGTGCCCAATATAAATGAATTGTGTGTGTATATAATGTATTGAGTCACTTTTATTGTAAATAAGAATAGAACGTCTAAGAATAGAATGTGAGAAAGTTAGATGCACAGATATCATACCCCCAAGACATGCTAACCTCTCACCATTACAATAACAGGGGAGGTTAGCATTTTATATCATACCCCCAAGACATGCTAACCTCTCACCATTACAATAACAGGGGAGGTTAGCATTTTATATCATACCCCCAAGACATGCTAACCTCTCACCGTTACAATAACAGGGGAGGTTAGCATTTTATATCATACCCCCAAGACATGCTAACCTCTCACCGTTACAATAACAGGGGGAGGTTAGCATTTTATATCATACCCCCAAGACATGCTAACCTCTCACCGTTACAATAACAGGGGGGAGGTTAGCATTTTATATCATACCCCCAAGACATGCTAACCTCTCACCATTACAATAACAGGGGAGGTTAGCATTTTATATCATACCCCCAAGACATGCTAACCTCTCACCATTACAATAACAGGGGGGTTAGCATTTTATATCATACCCCCAAGACATGCTAACCTCTCACCGTTACAATAACAGGGGGGAGGTTAGCATTTTATATCATACCCCCAAGACATGCTAACCTCTCACCGTTACAATAACAGGGGGGAGGTTAGCATTTTATATCATACCCCCAAGACATGCTAACCTCTCACCGTTACAATAACAGGGGGGAGGTTAGCATTTTATATCATACCCCCAAGACATGCTAACCTCTCACCGTTACAATAACAGGGGGGAGGTTAGCATTTTTGGGTGGGTATGATATTTGTGCGTCTAACTTTCTCACTCATCATTATTCACAATTCATTCAGGATTAGCCGTAACCGTGGTAGCATCCACATTTAATGGACAAAACACAAAATGTCCCAATACATACCCTTCTTTGCAGCACTTTACCATATCACCGGGCTGTAGTAAAGATTATATAAAATTAGAGCCAGCAGGACTTCTGTCGACTGTGGGCCTAAAAAGGCTGGACATCTCTTTATCACAGTCAGACCTCTCCCCATCTTTCCAACAATTGAATCAATACCATGACAATTTACAGTCTAAGTTGACACCAAGAAGTTTAGTCTCCTCAACTTTATCAACAGCCACATAATTCATTACCAGATTCAGCTGAAGTCAAGAATGATTCATTCCAAATAATCAAATCAAATCAAATGTATTTATATAGCCCTTCGTACATCAGCTGATATCTCAAAGTGCTGTACAGAAACCCAGCCTAAAACCCCAAACAGCAAGCAATGCAGGTGTAGAAGCACGGTGGCTCTGAAAAACTCCCTAGAAAGGCCAAAACCTAGGAAGAAACCTAGAGAGGAACCAGGCTATGTTGGGTGGCTAGTCCTCTTCTGGCTGTGCCGGGTGGAGATTATAACAGAACATGGCCAAGATGTTCAAATGTTCAGAAATTACCAGCATGGTCAAATAATAATAATCACAGGCAGAACAGTTGAAACTGGAGCAGCAGCACGGCCAGGTGGACTGGGGACAGCAACGAGTCATCATGTCAGGTAGTCCTGGGGCATGGTCCGAGGGCTCAGGTCCTCCGAGAGAGAGAAAGAAAGAGAGAAAGAGAGAATTAGAGGGAGCATACTCAAATTCACACAGGACACCGGATAGGAAGGGAGAAGTACTCCAGATATAACAAACTGACCCTAGCCCCCCGACACATAAACTACTGCAGCATAAATACTGGAGGCTGAGACGGGAGGGGTCAGGAGACACTGTGGCCCCATCCGATGACAGCCCCGGACAGGGCCAAACAGGAAGGATATAACCCCACCCACTTTGCCAAATCACAGCCCCCACAAAGCCACAACACATATTTTGCCAAAAACACATAATGTCAAAAGGTTGCACTGAAATCTAACAGTACAGCTCCCACTGTCTCATTATTATACATTTTCTGTCAGCCAATCATCAGTCATTTGTGTCATGGCATTACATGTCGAGTGCCCTTCTCTAAAAGCATGCTGAAAGCCTGTTGTTTAATGGTTCAAGAAAAGAAACCTGTGTTCTCAAGCTATAATGACTAATGAATCCCTTTTTTTGTAAAAGTGTTTTCTGCTATTTTTTTTTCTCCTTGTGTGTTTTGTTCTAATAGGCAGTGGGTGGGATGTTGGCTAGCCCAGTATTCTGAGCAATGTGATATTTAGGTGGTACACCATGGTGGCGGATGGGAACACCAACATACAGTGCATTCGGAAAGTATTCAGACCCCTTCACTATTTCCACATTTTGTTTATTTTATTCTAATCCTGTTCTAGGTTTAAAAAAAAAATCCTCATCAATCTACACACAATACCCCATAATGACATCACAATACCCCATAATGACATCACAATACCCCATAATGACATCACAATACCCCATAATGACATCACAATAACCCATAATGACATCACAATAACCCATAATGACATCACAATAACCCATAATGACATCACAACACCCCATAATGACAAAGCGCAAACAGGTTTTTTGAAATGTAAATGCACATTTATTACAAATTAAAGTATTTACTCTGTGACTCCCACCTGTGGTAAATTCAATTGATTGGACATAATTTGGAAATGCACACACCTGTCTATATAAAGGTCCACTGTTGACAAAACCAAGCAATGAGGTCGAAGGAGACCGGATTGAGTCGCGGCACAGATCTGGGAAAGGGAACTAAAACATGTCTGCAGCATTGAAGGTCCCCAAGAACATAGTGGCCTCCATTCTTAAATGGAAGAAGTTTGGAACCACCAAGACTCCAAACTGAGCAATCAGGGGAGAAGGGCCTTAGTCAGGGAGGTGACCAAGAACCCGATGGTCACGCTGAGGACTGGGAGAGTAGTCAGGAACAAAAGAAAGATGAACAGAGCAAAATATAGAGAGATCCTTGATGAAACCTGGTCCAGTGGCTTCAGGACAAGTCTCTGAATGTCCTTGAATGGCCCAGCCAGAGCCTGGACTTGAACCCGATCAAACATCTCTGGAGAGACCTGAATATAGCTGTGCTGCAACACTCCTCTTCCAACCTGATAGAGTTTCAGACCATCTTTAGGGAAGAAACTCGCCAAATACAGGTAAAAATACGATCTCGTAGCGTCAAACCTGACAGAGTTTAAGGATCTGCAGAGAAGAATGGGAGAAACTCTCCAAATACAGGTGTGCCAAGCTTGCAGCATCATACCCAAGAAGACTCGATGCTGTAACTGCTGCCAGAGATTCTTCAACAAAGTACTGAGTGAAGGGTCTGAATACTTAATTACTGATATTACTATATACATTTCCCAAAATTAAAAAATAAACTGTTTTTGCTTTGTCATTATGGGGTATTGTGTGTAGATTGGAGGGGGGGGGGGGGTTAATCAATTTCAGGATAGGGCTGTGACATAGCAAAATATGGAAAAAGTCAAGGGGTCTGAATAGTTTCCAAATGCTCTGTATAATGTGTCGTGACACCTAATGAAAGGCAAAATCTTAAATGTAATCTGTTTATAATTTACAAATAAGAATTTGTTATTAACTGACTTGCCTAGTTAAATAAAGGTAAAAATAAAGAAAGAAATCATTTCTGGTTGACCTTTGAAACACAATCACTTCCTCTGTGCGTTGAATGATTTGATATGGTGGAACTTACTACCTCATGACCCCCTACCTTCTCTCCCTCTCATTGTTCCCTCTCACTCTCTCACTCTCCTCTTTCCCTCCACAGAGTCCCGCGTTGGGCACATTAATTGGGGTGTACCTGCCCTGCCTCCAAAACATCCTGGGTGTCATCCTGTTCCTGCGTCTCACCTGGATCGTGGGAACCGCCGGCATCATGGAATCCCTTGCCATTGTGGTCATGACCTGCTCCTGTGTAAGGAATATCCTATAATATGATTATTGCTATTTTGTGTCCCACCATCTGGATTGGTTCATTTGTTGTGTAATATGAAATGATGTTTTTAACATTGGATAAAAGTAGAGACCCGGAGCTAGAAAATGGTCTATCATACACTTCGGGTGAGGAACAATGGGAAATTAATTCTGCTTTAAAAGTTGATTAACTTGTAACTCCACTTTGGTACACCTACTGGAGAGCTCTTCTTTGTCTGCACCCATTCAGCATCGTTCACACCCTCTTTAGCTTTAGCCCCGCCCATCTCTTTAAGGATTCACAGTGTAGTGGTGAAGGTAGTAGCAAAACGTAGTCGTAAAAATACACTTCATCTATTCCTTAGCCTATATCTTGGGGCGGCAGGTAGCCTAGTAGTGAGAGCGTTGGGCCAGTAGCCGAAAGCTTGCTAGATCGAATCCCCGAGCTGACATGGTAAAAATCTGTTGTCCTGCCCCTGTACAAGGCAGTTAACCCACTGTTCCTAGGCCATCATTGTAAATCATAATGACTTAACTTCTTGCGTCGAGCCATCCCGGATCCGGTATCGTGACTACAGCCTCAAGCTCATTACCATAACGCAAAGTTAACTATTCATGAAAATCGCAAATGAAATGAAATTAATCTATTTGCTCTCAAGCTTAGCCTTTTGTTAACAACACTGTCATCTCAGATTTTCAAAATATGCTTCTCAACCATTGCAAAACAAGCATTTGTGTAACAGTATTGGTTGCTAGCGTAGCATTTAGCGTAGCATTTAGCGTTAGCATTTAGCAGGCAACATTTTTCACAAAAAACAGAAAAGGATTCAAATAAAATCATTTACCTTTGAAGAACTTCAGATGTTTTCAATTAGGAGACTCAGTTAGATAGCAAATATTCCGTTTTTACAAAAAATATTATTTGTGTTGACAAATCGGTCCGTTTTCTGCGTCACGTTTAGCTACGAAAAAAACCCTGTATCCAGGATTGTGTAATCCGCAAGCTCATTAGCATAACATAACGTTAACTATTCATTAAAATCGCAAATGAAATGAAATGAATCTATTTGCTCTCAAGCTTAGCCTTTTGTTAACAACACTGTCATCTCAGATTTTCAAAATATGCTTTTGAACCATAGCTAACAAGCATTTGTGTAACAGTATTGGTAGCCTAGCATAGTATTATGCCTCTCTTTCACCATGCAACATTTTCCACAAAAACCAGAAAAGAATTCAAATAAAATCATTTACCTTTGAAGAACTTCAGATGTTTTCAATGAGGAGACTCTGTTAGATAGCAAATGTTCCGTTTTTACAAAAAATATTATTTGTCGACTAATCGCTCCGTTTTGTTCATCACATTTGGGTAAGGAAAAAAATAAAAATAATATTAAGTCATTAAAACACAAACTTTTTTCCAAATTAACTCCATAATATTGACAGAAACATGGCAAACCGATGTTTAGAATCAATCCTCAAGGAGTTTTTCACATATCTATCGACGATAAAATCCATCGTGGCAGTTTACTTTCTCTTCTGAAGAAATGGAACGCGCATGGACCTACAGATTACGCACACAGGACACCGGGCGGGACACCAGGTAAATGTAGTCTCTTATGGTCAATCTTCCAATGATATGCCTACAACCACGTCACAATGATGCAGACACCTTGGGGAATAGACAGAAAGAGCAGGCTCATTCCTGGCGCGTTCACAGCCATATAAGGAGACATTGGAACACAGCGCCTTCAGAATCTGGGGAATTTCCTGTATGAAACTTCATCTTGGTTTCGCCTGTAGCATTAGTTCTGGGGCACTCACAGATAATATCTTTGCAGTTTTGGAAACGTCAGAGTTTTGTCTTTCCAAGGCTGTCAATTCCATGCATAGTCGAGCATCTTTTCGTGACAAAATATCGTGTTTAAAACGGTAACGTTTTTTTATCCAAAAATTAAAAGAGCGCCCCTATCTCGAAGAGGTTAACCTCGTTAAATAAAGATAAAAATAAAAATATCAGGTCATGTTGTTCTTTACATTACCGTCTCTGGTAAACACACACTATATAAAATAAAATCTAAGTTTATTTGTCATAGGATACAGGTGTAATCGGTACAGTGAAATGGTTGCTTGCATAGAGGAGTATATTTGTTTAGACAAATATGAACCATAATCCCAACTTTAATGCCACATTCAAAACACCAGGGATCTCGGGAATCTCTGACTTCTGAGCGTTCAACTCTGGGGGAAAAAACGAGCTCCGACTGGGGGAAAAAACGAGCTCCGACTGGGGGAAAAAACGAGCTCCGACTGGGGGAAAAAACGAGCTCCGACTGGGGGAAAAAACGAGCTCCGACTGGGGAAAACGAGCTCCGACTGGGGAAAACGAGCTCCGACTGGGGAAAACGAGCTCCGACTGGGGAAAAATGTATTTGAACGGTCATCCCATTTGGAATTCACACTCGAACTCGGTCCTCTTTCTAGAGCTCCGCCTGAAATCACCTCTTCGCTGTCGCCGTTGAGACGGGTGTTTTGCGGGTACTATAAAATTAAGCTGCCAGTTGAGGACTCCTGGGCCAATACCCTCTGTCTTGACAGATGGGTAGTGTGTTTTTATAGCCGTGCAATGGGATGGTCTGTGTGGACAATTAAATTCCCCTCTTTGAACCAATCAGAAGATAGTGTCTCTGGATTGTCCTTGAGGGGCTTCTTTTTGTATTTATTCCATGCAGTGATATGTTTGTGTGTATAAGGGGTACTGTACTCTGACTTCTTTATTCCATGCAGTGATATGTTTGTGTGTATAAGGGGTACTGTACTCTGACTTCTTTATTCCATGCAGTGATGTTTGTGTGTATAAGGGGTACTGTACTCTGACTTCTTTATTCCATGCAGTGATATGTTTGTGTGTATAAGGGGTACTGTACTCTGACTTCTTTATTCCATGCAGTGATATGTTTGTGTGTATAAGGGGTACTGTACTCTGACTTCTTTATTCCATGCACTGATATGTTTGTGTGTATAAGGGGTACTGTACTCTGATGACCTCTGCACAGGAGGAAGCCGTCTCTCCATTTGAGTGTGGGAGGCTGTGATGCTCTGCTCCATTTGTTGGGCTCAACGGCTTTCACACCTATCACTTCCACACCTCAGTGCAAATTGAAAATTGAAGTTGCAGCCGGGACATCTGTCCTATCCTAGCAAGCTTGGTAGCTTTAACGTAGCATCAAGTATTTATATATTTAACTTTTTAACTTTTTGGCTTCAGACTGAACATTGCCCTATTTCAGATAAAAAGGGGCTCATATCAATTACCCAGATGCCTGTGATTGTGTTCCTAAAGATTTATAAGCCACAGCTGAGTCGTTTAGCCACTAAATATGGGATAAGCTGCTCCCCCCTTATTTATTATTCTTTGGATTTTATGCATTTTAGATTCACAAATATTGCCCTTGCTTAATAACGTAACCTAAAATGTTGGGATTTTTTTCTCTCTCTTCTTCGCAGACAATGCTGACAGCCATATCAATGAGTGCCATCGCTACGAATGGTGTAGTTCCAGGTAGGTTCACTGTGGCTAATGGTACATTCTACTAAATAGAATTGGGGCTGACATTTCCTTTTAAGAATTTTAACTGAGAATTAAGATGAAAATCGTTTAGCGATTTGGGTTCCAGAGTACCAGAGGGAACAATATGTACCACTCCACCTCAAAGTGAGTTTTCTCCACGGCTGTGGTTGTGACTGGCTCTGTCCCCCTGTTGTTGGTCTGTAGCTGGAGGCTCCTACTACATGATCTCAAGGTCGCTGGGGCCAGAGTTCGGCGGGGCTGTGGGGCTCTGCTTCTACCTGGGGACCACCTTCGCTGGCTCCATGTACATCCTCGGTACTATAGAGATTCTGTTAGTGAGTATCCTTTGCAAAGATACTGTCTTTTTTTACTACTACCTCATCTGTAGACATTAAAACATGAACAGATAACAACACCTGATGAGGCTGTTATCTGAACCTTTCATAACGCTGTGCCCTACTGAACGTCTCTGATGCCCCTCCCCCCCGGTCTCCTCCCAGACCTACATTGTGCCTAGTGCGGCCATCTTCAAGGCAGAGAAGAAGGAGAATGAGCCGGAGGCACTGCTCAACAACATGCGGGTGTACGGCACCTGCTGCCTCGCCCTCATGTCCCTGGTGGTGTTTGTGGGGGTCAAGTACGTCAACAAGCTGGCCCTGGTCTTCCTGGCTTGTGTCATCCTCTCCATTCTGGCCATCTACGCCGGAGTCATCAAGACCGCCTTCGAACCGCCAGACTTCCCGTGAGTCTAGTTTGAACTTCACGGCCTTGTTGAAAAATACACCCAGAAACCACTAGAAGCGAACACCCTCACACATATATGCGCGTGTGCACACGCACACACCCACACACACAAATTACTCTTGGTCTCCCGATCAGGAAGACCAGGGCCAGAACATAACATTTTTTTTCCCCCTGTGAGATTTAAAAAAACTGTTTTGTTCTATATCCTCCTCCCAGTATTTGCCTGTTGGGGAACCGCACTTTGCAGAACCACAACTTTGACCAGTGTTTGAAGACGATGGAGGTGGACAACGTGACGGTCACCACCAAGCTGTGGTCCCTGTTCTGTGACTCTCCGGACCTCAACGCCACCTGCAACGAGTACTTCACTCTCAACAACGTCACTGTGATCCAGGGAATCCCCGGCCTGACCAGCGGGGTCATCAGAGGTGAGAGACCGCACGCACGCACGCACGCACGCACGCACGCACACACACACACACACACACAATTTTTGTGATTAATTGTGGGGTGAATGTTCCCATGATGTAAAGTCAGCTCTCACTGCTAAAAGCAATGCTCTTTCCCCTCAGTCCTGACACCCTATCCTAATGGAAACCAGGATTACAATCATTCGTTTTTATTTGTAGTAGAGCATAACGCTGTGTCAGTTCCTCTGACTACTTACTATATTACTCTGGAAGCTCTTATGAGAATTAGATTTGGAAGATTCCGTGTGGCTCAGTTGGAAGAGCATGGCACTTACTACGCCAGGGTTGTGGGTTCGATTCCCACGGGGGACCCGTACTAACAAATATGAAAATGTATGCAGTCGATACTGGAAGTGGCTCTGGATAAGAGTGTGTGCTAAATGAGTAAAATGTTAAACGAAGATGTACAATGTCATTGTGACATCCAATAGAGAGTGATGTTTTTCCCTTGCTGGGAATACTGACACCAAGGATGAGCTGTACACCCCTCTCTGTCTGCGGTTGGTTATCTGCTTTACACTATTGAGATGGACCCCTATAAAGAAGAATGCATCGGGTCCATCTCGATGGTGTTAAAAAGTAGTAGAGACCGGGGGAAGTTTTCGGGACCACATGTCTAGTTTACATGTCTAGTTTACATGTCTAGTTTACATGTCTAGTTTACATGTCTAGTTTACATGTCTAGTTTACATGTCTAGTTTATTTACTGACGGGATCTGTTTTTATTAAATCCAATGATGGAGGGAAACTGTCTTCACTTCAATCAGCATAGTATCATCGACTACCATCCTAGATTTAGGCTGAGATGAAGGGATACCACGGCCGGCAGAACAATTGACATACTCGTGTGTTATCGTACATTCCCGAACTCTGACATTGTGTGGTCCTTCTGTAGCTCAGTTGGTAGAGCATGGCGCTTGTAACGCCAGGGTAGTGGGTTCGTTTCCCGGGACCACCCATATGTAGAATGTATGCACACATGACTGTAAGTCGCTTTGGATAAAAGCGTCTGCTAAATGGCATATATTATATTATTATTATATATTATGTCCACTCCCCCATCATCACTTCCAAATTGCTCAAATTCTTTAAGTTCTGGAATCAGGCGTGTGGAGGCAGGTGATTTGACGAGTCCCATATGTACTCTGTGTTCTTCCTTCAGAGGATAGTGACTAGCGATTGTCCTCCCTCCCTTCCTCTCTCTCTCTTTTCTCCCTTCTCATCTCACTCCCTGTCTCTTAACCACCCCTACGCTCCCTCTTCCAATCCCTCCACTTCATCCTCACCCTTCACCCCCCCCATCTTCCACAGACAACATCTGGGGGGACTACGGTCCTAAAGGCATGTTGGTAGAGAATAAGCACCAGATGTCGGAGCCGGCTGCAGACACCTCCCAGGATATATACATGCCCTACGTGGCCAATGACATCACCACCTTCTTCACCCTGCTGGTGGGCATCTACTTCCCCTCCGTCACGGGTATGTTCAAATGGGCATCTACTTGTATGAACAGGAGGAAAGGGAAGTGCTGCTAAGGTACACAATAACATGTACGTGTTGGTTAGAGCCTCACCTTACAATAAACAATCTTTCTAGATAAGAAACATTAGACATTTTTTTGACATGTATTTATTTATGGCAATAAACGGTCTCCACATATACTTCCATAAAAACATTTCAACTGGCACCTGGGAACCTTTTTTAGAGGAGTCTTGTGAGACCTGTGGGCGTATTTGCGAGAGTCTCACCTTTCCACAGAGGGGAAAGTGTTTAGCCCAAACTTTTCAGACGCTACAGACAGAAGATCATCAGCTGTACTTACTTAAGACGAGTCCCAAGACGCTTGTGGGGGTCGTAGAGCATTGTGGAGAACACTTTCGTGTTTGTGAGAGTCTCTATTGCACTCCACACTGCCCTTTCCCACCTGGACAAAAGGAACACCTATGTGAGAATGCTATTCATTGACTACAGGTCAGCGTTCAACACCATAGTGCCCACAAAGCTCATCACTAAGCTAAGGACCCTGGGACTAAACACCACCTTCTGCAACTGGACCCTGGACTTCCTGACTGGCCGCCCCCAGGTGGTGTGGGTAGGTAGCAACACCTGCCATGCTGATCCTCAACACTGGAGCTCCCCAGGGGTGCGTGCTAAGTCCGCTCCTGTACTCCCTGTTTACCCACGACTGCATGACGAAACAACAGTGGTTGGCCTGATCACCGACAACGACGGAACAGCCTATAGGGAGGAGGTCAGAGACCTGGCTGGGTGGTGCCAGAATAACAACCTCTCCCTCAATGTAACCAAGACTAAGGCGATGATTGTGGACTACAGGAAAAGGAGCACCGAGCACATCCCCATTCTCATCAACGGGGCTGTAGTGGAGTAGGTTGAGAGCTTCAAGTTTCTTGGTGTCCACATCACCAACAAACTAGAATGGTTCAAACACACCAAGACAGTCGTGAAGAGGGCACAACAAACCTATTCCCCGTCAGGAAACTAAAAATATTTGGCATGGGTCCTAAGATCCTCAAAAGGTTCTACAGCTGCAACACCGAGAGCATCCTGACCGGTTGCATCACTGCCTGGTACGGAATTGCTCAGCCTCCGACCGCAAGGCACTTCAGAGGGTAGCGCGTATTGCCCAGTACATCACTGGGGCAAAGCTGCCTGCCATCCAGGACCTCTACAGGTGGTGTCAGAGGAAGGCCCTGAAAATTGTCAAAGACCCCAGCCACCCCAGTCATAGACTGTTCTCTCTACTGCTGCATAGCAAGCGGTACTGAAGTGCTAAGTCTAGGACAAAAAGGCTTCTCAATCATTTTTACCCCCAAGCCATAAGACTCCTGAACAGGTAACCAAATGGTTACCCGGACTATTTGCATTGTGTGCCCCTGCCATCCCCTCTTTTACGCTACTGCTACTCTCTGTTCATCATATATGCATAGTCACTTTAACCATACCCACATGTACATACTACCTCAATAAGCCTGACTGACTAATAAGCCCCCCCCACACACACACACACACCTAAAGAACAAGCAGCAGGACAGTAACCCGGCCTAGACCCACCCCCCACACCTAAAGAACTAGGGGTGCTCGCCTAGGTTCTACCTGGGCACCCGGAGAGAAGATCATATTTAATAATGTAACCAACTTCCTATTTCCCCTCACAGGAATCATGGCTGGATCCAACAGGTCTGGTGATCTCAGGGACGCCCAGAAGTCCATCCCCATAGGAACCATCATGGCCATCGCCACCACCACCTTCATCTGTATCTTTAATGACAGCGACAACAGACCAACCATACAAGTGTCTTAATAGGACAAATACAAGCACCCAGGGGTAGGACTTTCACTGGGGGCATGTCCCCCCCACATTCCGAAATATCATTTTTATCCCCCACAGTTTTATAATTGGAATGTGATACAAAAGGAGGCGACGGTGTGCCTTTAGGACCTTTTGGACATCTCTGAATGATCGGGTAGGCTGTTTGGAGTGTTTATCCGACTGGGAAATACAAAAAATGCCCCATTTCTAAAACCAAAGTTGTGCCCCTGCAAGCACCTACCAAATTATTATAATACATGAGTCAGTCAATGTGTTGTTATGATGTACACTTTAAACTGTAAAGGTAGGTGGTGTTCATTTGGGTTCTCCATAGCGAAACGTAGCAATGGTAATCGCAAATGACAAATTCTTTATTGGACAAGTTCAGGTAGCCTTACCGAACTTTACTCTGTTTGGCGTTCAAATGAATGTGATCATGGTTTTGTTTTTTCAACTCTTGCCATCCCGATGCTGATTTCCTTAACGGTGCCACCCAGACATTAGTTCTGTCATACTGTTTGGCGCCTGCATCGAGGGGGTGGTGCTGAGAGACAAGTAAGTGCTGTTTCACTTTTCACACTTGGTATGAAAGTAACACAAATGTCATGTTTATTAGGTTAATGAAAGCAGTACAAATGTCTTGTTTATTTGTTAATGAAAGCAGTACAAATGTCTTGTTTATTTGTTAATGAAAGCAGTACAAATGTCTTGTTTATTTGTTAATGAAAGCAGTACAAATGTCTTGTTTATTTGTTAAAGAAAGCAGTACAAATGTCTTGTTTATTTGTTAAAGAAAGCAATACAAATGTCTTGTTTATTTGTTAATGAAAGCAGTACAAATGTCTTGTTTATTTGTTAAAGAAAGCAGTACAAATGTCTTGTTTATTTGTTAATGAAAGCAGTACAAATGTCTTGTTTATTTGTTAAAGAAAGCAGTACAAATGTCTTGTTTATTTGTTAAAGAAAGCAGTACAAATGTCTTGTTTATATTAGGTTAATGAAAGCAACACAAATGTCTTGTTTATATTAGGTTAATGAAAGCAACACAAATGTCTTGTTTATATTAGGTTAATGAAAGCAACACAAATGTCTTATTTGTTAAAGAAAGCAATACAAATGTCATGTTTATTTGTTAAAGAAAGCAATACAAATGTCTTGTTTATTTGTTTGTTTTTTTTGTTAAAGAAAGGAGTACAAATGTCTCATTTATTTGTTAATGAAAGCAGTACAAATGTCTTGCTTATTTGTTAATGAAAGCAGTACAAATGTCATGTTTATTTGTTAATGAAAGCAGTACAAATGTCATGTTTATTTGTTAATGAAAGCAGTACAAATGTCTTGTTTATTTGTTAATGAAAGCAGTACAAATGTCATGTTTATTTGTTTTGCCCTCATATGGGCATTGAGAGAGAAATGATCATCTGGATTGAAAACATCTGTTTGCCTTCATAAAGCTGTTTGTCTGAGCCACATAGTAGGCCCTTGTAACACACAGTGTTATAAGGGGGAGAGTTCCAGTTAATTATACTGGATACACAATGGTCAAAGTGAGTGAGTGTCTTTCTGGCTTTTCTCTGTTTCAGAAATGTGGTTATGCATATCCCAGTGTGAGCATAGTGTCTGAGGACTTCTCTAGTGAATACGTCTGTTTGTCCTAGGTTTGGGGACTCTGTCAAAGGGAACCTGGTGATTGGCATCTTGGCTTGGCCCTCCCCCTGGGTGATTGTGATTGGCTCGTTCTTCTCATGCTGTGGAGCAGGTCTACAGAGTCTCACTGGAGCCCCCCGGCTGCTGCAGGCCATTGCACGGGACGGCATCGTGCCATTCCTACAGGTCAGACACACACATACTGTAGATGCACTCACGCACAAACAAACAAACAAACAAACTCTCTGGCTGTCCCTGTCTCCCAGGTGTTTGGTCATGGCAAGGCTAATGGAGAGCCCACCTGGGCCCTGCTGTTGACTGGTGGGATCTGTGAGATCGGTATCCTCATCGCTTCTCTGGACGCTGTCGCCCCCATCCTCTCAATGTGAGTACCCCCCTCTACCATCCTCTCCATGTGAGTACCCCCCTCTACCATCCTCTCCATGTGAGTACCCACCTCTACCATCCTCTCCATGTGAGTACCCCCCTCTACCATCCTCTCCATGTGAGTACCCCCCTCTACCATCCTCTCCATGTGAGTACCCACCTCTACCATCCTCTCCATGTGAGTACCCCCCCTCTTACCATCCTCTCAATGTGAGTACCCCCCTCTTACCATCCTCTCCATGTGAGTACCCCCTCTTACCATCCTCTCCATGTGAGTACCCACCTCTACCATCCTCTCCATGTGAGTACCCCCTCTACCATCCTCTCCATGTGAGTACCCCCTCTACCATCCTCTCCATGTGAGTACCCACCTCTACCATCCTCTCCATGTGAGTACCCCCCTCTTACCATCCTCTCAATGTGAGTACCCCCTCTTACCATCCTCTCCATGTGAGTACCCCCTCTTACCATCCTCTCCATGTGAGTACCCACCTCTACCATCCTCTCCATGTGAGTACCCACCTCTACCATCCTCTCCATGTGAGTACCCACCTCTACCATCCTCTCCATGTGAGTACCCACCTCTACCATCCTCTCCATGTGAGTACCCACCTCTACCATCCTCTCCATGTGAGTACCCCCCTCTACCATCCTCTCCATGTGAGTACCCACCTCTACCATCCTCTCCATGTGAGTACCCACCTCTACCATCCTCTCCATGTGAGTACCCCTCTCTACCATCTTCTCCATGTCAGTACCCACCTCTACCATCCTCTCCATGTGAGTACCCACCTCTACCATCCTCTCCATGTGAGTACCCACCTCTACCATCCTCTCCATGTGAGTACCCCTCTCTACCATCTTCTCCATGTCAGTACCCCTCTCTACCATCCTCTCCATGTCAGTACCCCTCTCTACCATCCTCTCCGTGTCAGTACCCCTCTCTACCATCCTCTCCATGTCAGTACCCCTCTCTACCATCCTCTCCGTGTCAGTACCCCTCTCTACCATCCTCTCCGTGTCAGTACCCCTCTCTACCATCCTCTCCGTGTCAGTACCCCTCTCTACCATCCTCTCCGTGTCAGTACCCCTCTCTACCATCCTCTCCGTGTCAGTACCCCTCTCTACCATCCTCTCCGTGTCAGTACCCCTCTCTACCATCCTCTCCGTGTCAGTACCCCTCTCTACCATCCTCTCCGTGTCAGTACCCCTCTCTACCATCCTCTCCGTGTCAGTACCCCTCTCTACCATCCTCTCTCTGTCAGTACCCCTCTCTACCATCCTCTCCGTGTCAGTACCCCTCTCTACCATCCTCTCCGTGTCAGTACCCCTCTCTACCATCCTCTCCGTGTCAGTACCCCTCTCTACCATCCTCTCCGTGTCAGTACCCCTCTCTACCATCCTCTCCGTGTCAGTACCCCTCTCTACCATCCTCTCCGTGTCAGTACCCCTCTCTACCATCCTCTCTCTGTCAGTACCCCTCTCTACCATCCTCTCTGTGTCAGTACCCCTCTCTACCATCCTCTCTGTGTCAGTACCCCTCTCTACCATCCTCTCCGTGTCAGTACCCCTCTCTACCATCCTCTCCGTGTCAGTACCCCTCTCTACCATCCTCTCCGTGTCAGTACCCCTCTCTACCATCCTCTCCGTGTCAGTACCCCTCTCTACCATCCTCTCCGTGTCAGTACCCCTCTCTACCATCCTCTCCGTGTCAGTACCCCTCTCTACCATCCTCTCCGTGTCAGTACCCCTCTCTACCATCCTCTCCGTGTCAGTACCCCTCTCTACCATCCTCTCCGTGTCAGTACCCCTCTCTACCATCCTCTCCGTGTCAGTACCCCTCTCTACCATCCTCTCCGTGTCAGTACCCCTCTCTACCATCCTCTCCGTGTCAGTACCCCTCTCTACCATCCTCTCCGTGTCAGTACCCCTCTCTACCATCCTCTCCGTGTCAGTACCCCTCTCTACCATCCTCTCCGTGTCAGTACCCCTCTCTACCATCCTCTCCGTGTCAGTACCCCTCTCTACCATCCTCTCTCTGTCAGACTCTCTTTCTTTCCCTTCTTCGTTTCATCCTTCCATCCCTCCCTTCTTCAGTTTCATCCTTCCATCCCTCCCTTCTTCGTTTCATCCTTCCATCCCTCCCTTCTTCGTTTCATCCTTCCATCCCTCCCTCCCTTCTTCGTTTCATCCTTCCATCCCTCCCTCTCACACTTGCTCTCCCATCTGCTGTAATGTAACTTAATCGTAGTGTTGCAAAACTGGTCTCTGGATGTTAACTAACAGATGGTAGTGGTGTGTAATCTCACCTCTCCGTCATTGTATATCTCTCTCCCCGTCAGGTTCTTTTTGATGTGCTACCTGTTTGTTAACCTGGCCTGTGCCCTCCAGACCCTGCTCTGCACCCCCAACTGGAGACCCCGCTTCAAGTTCTACCACTGGTAAGGGGAAAGCCCTCTCTATTACTTTATATCATGGTGCTGGCTCTTCTAATGCCCTCTCAAATTAGCACTCTGAGCTTCACTGTTTTCTCCTGCTTCTTTGGGTACTGTAGTAGTCTCTTGGGACTCTGTTAGCCTAGGAACTAACCAGCTAACTTCACCTGAGGAGGTTGTTATTGAGCTCAGTGACAGGACCTCTGAGGACAGACACACATACAGATACACATCACATGTACACGTACACACACATACATCTGGCACAAACACCCTATCCCTGGAGCCGTGGCTTGTGGCAGCTATGTGCCAGGTGTTTCTATAGCCTAGCTAAGGAGCTTTGGCTCTGCTCCCCATGGGCGAATCCAGAAAGCAGGTCCCTGCTGGGCCACTGGCGTGTCTGAGGGGGGGGGGAGCTGGGAAGCTATCTACCCGTCCTTACTGAGGGGGGGGCAGCTATCTACCCGTCCTTACTGAGGGGGGGGCAGCTATCTAACCGTCCTTACTGGGGGGGGCAGCTATCTACCCGTCCTTACTGAGGGGGGCAGCTATCTACCCGTCCTTACTGAGGGGGGCAGCTATCTACCCGTCCTTACAGGGGGGGGCAGCTATCTACCCGTCCTTACTGAGGGGGGGGCAGCTATCTACCCGTCCTTACTGAGGGGGGGGCAGCTATCTACCCGTCCTTACTGAGGGGGGCAGCTATCTACCCGTCCTTACTGAGGGGGGGCAGCTATCTACCCGTCCTTACTGAGGGGGGGCAGCTATCTACCCGTCCTTACTGAGGGGGGCAGCTACTGACTGGGGGGCAGCTATCTACCCGTCCTTACTGAGGGGGGCAGCTATCTACCCGTCCTTACTGAGGGGGGCAGCTATCTACCCGTCCTTACTGATGGGGGGCAGCTATCTACCCGTCCTTACTGAGGGGGGGGGGCAGCTATCTACCCGTCCTTACTGAGGGGGGGGCAGCTATCTACCCGTCCTTACTGAGGGGGGGGCAGCTATCTACCCGTCCTTACTGGGGGGGCAGCGAGCTACCCATCCTTATTGGGGGGGTACCCGTCCTTACTGTCATCACCAAAAGCCCTACTGGGCAGCCTAAATCTCATGATCTTAAACTGGCCAGTTAGTCAAGGTCCACGCTAGAGGTCATGTAAGCTTGCATTGTGAATATACAGGCACACATCTGTTATCGTGTCCACAGGTAAATGGATCTGTGTTAAAGGTCCAATGCAGTGTTTTTATCTCAATATCAAATCATTTCTGGATAACATTTAAGTACCTTACTGTGATTGTTTCCAATTAGTGGTAAAAAATAAACAATCATAGCTAAGAGTAAAAACAGGCAAAAATGTCAAGCTGTCTTTTCTAACAGCTTTTACTGTTATAGGGAAAATTATCATCGTTTTCACAGTATTATTCCAACTATGGAAATGTATATAAAACATAGGAACATCACGTTGTTTACTGCACTGGGCCTTTAAACAAGTAAGGGTATTTGCTGTCTGCTACTGAAGTCCAGAGAGAACATGTGATTGGCTTTGGTGATCCTTAAATGAGGTCTAACATGCTAAAATTTGAATTTTCCCTTTAAGACGAGTGACTTTTACCTCCATTTTGTCTTTCTCTCGTCCCCCACAGGGCTCTGTCTTTCCTGGGCGCCAGTCTGTGTGTCTCCCTGATGTTCATCTCCTCCTGGTACTATGCCCTGGTGGCCATGCTCATCGCTGGCTGTATCTACAAGTACATTGAATACAGAGGGTAAGAGCTCATTTATTCTACATTTTGTTCTCTCAACACAAATAGGATATACGTATTATAATAATGGTGAGATTCTGGTTAGTTGTAGCTCTCTCCGTTTGTCCTGGACCTCCTGGCACTCCTCCTCTTCTCGTTCTCTCCCATCTCCAGGGCGGAGAAGGAGTGGGGGGACGGTATCCGTGGTCTATCGCTCAACGCTGCCCGCTACGCCCTCATTCGCCTGGAGGAGGCACCGCCCCACACCAAGAACTGGAGGTGCGCGTGTCTGCGCATGCGTTTAGGTTTATGTGCATATATACGTTTGTTTGCTACAAGTGACACCATATTTCTGAACAAACAGCAGTAGCCAGATGTGGGACTCTGCAACAGAGGCTAGACAACATGGTGTATTCTTACCATTAACTGAGTAATCCATAGAATGAGAGAGAATTACTATTTGATTAATCTCTGAGCCTTCTCCGTAATCTCACTGTGAAAAAAGATACTGGTAAGCCTAAACAGCATAGCAGCCCCAGGACAGTGCCTGTCCAAAAAGTGGAGCATTTACATCAGGAAAGATTGAGGTCAAACTTGGGTATTGGGTCCTCTCCCGTCTGCCACTGGCATCATCCACAGTGCCATTCCCAGGGCATAGCCTAATCTACAGTATCAAAATCAAGATTTCTCCCTGTGCCATCTGGCGGGGCGAGATACAGAGTACTTACACCCACCCAGCGCCCACGCTGGGCTCGCGACGTGCTCCCATAAGCCTCTTTACACAGTAGCTGACATGCCACCAGCCTTCGACAGCAGGAGCCATGTACCGAGACTGTTAGGAAGCAGGAGCCATGTACCGAGACTGTTAGGAAGCAGGAGCCATGTACCGAGACTGTTAGGAAGCAGGAGCCATGTACCGAGACTGTTAGGAAGCAGGAGCCATGTACCGAGACTGTTAGGAAGCAGGCGCCATGTACCGAGACTGTTAGGAAGCAGGCGCCATGTACCGGGACTGTTAGGAAGCAGGAGCCATGTACCGAGACTGTTAGGAAGCAGGAGCCATGTACCGGGACTGTTAGGAAGCAGGAGCCATGTACCGGGACTGTTAGGAAGCAGGAGCCATGTACCGAGACTGTTAGGAAGCAGGAGCCATGTACCGAGACTGTTAGGAAGCAGGAGCCATGTACCGAGACTGTTAGGAAGCAGGAGCCATGTACCGAGACTGTTAGGAAGCAGGAGCCATGTACCGGGACTGTTAGGAAGCAGGAGCCATGTACCGGGACTGTTAGGAAGCAGGAGCCATGTACCGAGACTGTTAGGAAGCAGGAGCCATGTACCGAGACTGTTAGGAAGCAGGAGCCATGTACCGGGACTGTTAGGAAGCAGGAGCCATGTACCGGGACTGTTAGGAAGCAGGAGCCATGTACCGAGACTGTTAGGAAGCAGGAGCCATGTACCGGGACTGTTAGGAAGCAGGAGCCATGTACCGAGACTGTTAGGAAGCAGGAGCCATGTACCGAGACTGTTAGGAAGCAGGAGCCATGTACCGAGACTGTTAGGAAGCAGGAGCCATGTACCGAGACTGTTAGGAAGCAGGAGCCATGTACCGGGACTGTTAGGAAGCAGGAGCCATGTACCGAGACTGTTAGGAAGCAGGAGCAATGTACCGAGACTGTTAGGAAGCAGGAGCCATGTACCGGGACTGTTAGGAAGCAGGAGCCATGTACCGGGACTGTTAGGAAGCAGGAGCCATGTACCGGGACTGTTAGGAAGCAGGAGCCATGTACCGAGACTGTTAGGAAGCAGGAGCCATGTACCGAGACTGTTAGGAAGCAGGAGCCATGTACCGGGACTGTTAGGAAGCAGGCGCCATGTACCGAGACTGTTAGGAAGCAGGAGCCATGTACCGAGACTGTTAGGAAGCAGGAGCCATGTACCGGGACTGTTAGGAAGCAGGAGCCATGTACCGAGACTGTTAGGAAGCAGGAGCCATGTACCGGGACTGTTAGGAAGCAGGAGCCATGTACCGGGACTGTTAGGAAGCAGGAGCCATGTACCGGGACTGTTAGGAAGCAGGAGCCATGTACCGAGACTGTTAGGAAGCAGGAGACATGTACCGAGACTGTTAGGAAGCAGGAGACATGTACCGAGACTGTTAGGAAGCAGGAGACATGTACCGAGACTGTTAGGAAGCAGGAGCCATGTACCGAGACTGTTAGGAAGCAGGAGCCATGTACCGGGACTGTTAGGAAGCAGGAGCCATGTGACCGGGACTGTTAGGAAGCAGGAGCCATGTACCGGGACTGTTAGGAAGCAGGCGCCATGTACCGAGACTGTTAGGAAGCAGGAGCCATGTACCGAGACTGTTAGGAAGCAGGAGCCATGTACCGAGACTGTTAGGAAGCAGGCGCCATGTACCGAGACTGTTAGGAAGCAGGCGCCATGTACCGAGACTGTTAGGAAGCAGGCGCCATGTACCGAGACTGTTAGGAAGCAGGAGCCATGTACCGAGACTGTTAGGAAGCAGGAGCCATGTACCGAGACTGTTAGGAAGCAGGCGCCATGTACCGAGACTGTTAGGAAGCAGGCGCCATGTACCGAGACTGTTAGGAAGCAGGCGCCATGTACCGAGACTGTTAGGAAGCAGGATTGGATGTATAGTTTTGATCTGGTTGTTTAAATCATCATACTGATGTCTGGTTTACTCTGAGCCATCCAGGCTGAATGACTCATACTGACCTCTGGTTTACTCTGAGCCATCCAGGCTGAATGACTCTCATTCTGATCTCTGGTTTACTCTGAGCCATCTGGGCTGAATGACTCATACTGACCTCTGGTTTACTCTGGTTGACTCATACTGATCTCTGGTTTACTCTGAGCCATCCAGGCTGAATGACTCATACTGATCTCTGGTTTACTCTGAGCCATCCAGGCTGAATGACTCATACTGACCTCTGGTTTACTCTGAGCCATCCAGGCTGAATGACTCATAGTGATCTCAGGCTGAATGACTTATACTGATCTCTGGTTTACTCTGAGCCATCCAGGCTGAATGACTCATACTGACCTCTGGTTTACTCTGAGCCATCCAGGCTGAATGACTCATACTGACCTCTGGTTTACTCTGAGCCAAACAGGCTGAATGACTCATACTGACCTCTGGTTTACTCTGAGCCATCCAGGCTGAATGACTCTCATACTGATCTCTGGTTTACTCTGAGCCATCCAGGCTGAATGACTCATACTGATCTCTGGTTTACTCTGAGCCATCCAGGCTGAATGACTCATACTGACCTCTGGTTTACTCTGAGCCATCCAGGCTGAATGACTCATACTGACCTCTGGTTTACTCTGAGCCATCCAGGCTGAATGACTCTCATTCTGATCGCTGGTTTACTCTGAGCCATCCAGGCTGAATAACTCATACTGATCTCTGGTTTACTCTGAGCCATCCAGGCTGAATGACTCATACTGACCTCTGGTTTACTCTGGTTGACTCATACTGATCTCTGGTTTACTCTGAGCCATCCAGGCTGAATGACTCATACTGACCTCTGGTTTACTCTGGTTGACTCATTCTGACCTCTGGTTTACTCTGAGCCATCCAGGCTGAATGACTCATACTGATCTCAGGCTGAATGACTCATACTGAGCTCTGGTTTACTCTGAGCCATCCAGGCTGAATGACTCATACTGATCTCTGGTTTACTCTGAGCCAAACAGGCTGAATGACTCATACTGATCTCAGGCTGAATGACTCATACTGATCTCTGGTTTACTCTGAGCCATCCAGGCTGAATGACTCATACTGACCTCTGGTTTACTCTGAGCCATCCAGGCTGAATGACTCATACTGATCTCTGATTTACTCTGAGCCAAACAGGCTGAATGACTCATACTGACCTCTGGTTTACTCTGAGCCATCCAGGCTGAATGACTCATACTGACCTCTGGTTTACTCTGAGCCAAACAGGCTGAATGACTCATACTGATCTCAGGCTGAATGACTCATACTGATCTCTGGTTTACTCTGAGCCATCCAGGCTGAATGACTCATACTGACCTCTGGTTTACTCTGAGCCATCCAGGCTGAATGACTCATACTGATCTCTGATTTACTCTGAGCCAAACAGGCTGAATGACTCATTCTGATCTCTGGTTTACTCTGAGCCATCCAGGCTGAATGACTCATACTGATCTCTGGTTTACTCTGAGCCATCCAGGCTGAATGACTCATACTGATCTCTGGTTTACTCTGAGCCATCCAGGCTGAATGACTCATACTGATCTCTGGTTTACTCTGAGCCAAACAGGCTGAATGACTCATACTGACCTCTGGTTTACTCTGAGCCATCCAGGCTGAATGACTCATACTGACCTCTGGTTTACTCTGAGCCATCCAGGCTGAATGACTCTCATTCTGATCTCTGGTTTACTCTGAGCCATCTAGGCTGAATGACTCATACTGATCTCTGGTTTACTCTGAGCCAAACAGGCTGAATGACTCATACTGACCTCTGGTTTACTCTGAGCCATCCAGGCTGAATGACTCATACTGATCTCTGGTTTACTCTGAGCCATCCAGGCTGAATGACTCATACTGACCTCTGGTTTACTCTGAGCCATCCAGGCTGAATGACTCATACTGACCTCTGGTTTACTCTGAGCCATCCAGGCTGAATGACTCTCATTCTGATCTCTGGTTTACTCTGAGCCATCTAGGCTGAATGACTCATACTGATCTCTGGTTTACTCTGAGCCATCCAGGCTGAATGACTCATACTGATCTCTGGTTTACTCTGAGCCATCCAGGCTGAATGACTCATACTGACCTCTGGTTTACTCTGGTTGACTCATACTGATCTCTGGTTTACTCTGAGCCATCCAGGCTGAATGACTCATACTGACCTCTGGTTTACTCTGGTTGACTCATTCTGACCTCTGGTTTACTCTGAGCCATCCAGGCTGAATCACTCATACTGATCTCAGGCTGAATGACTCATACTGATCTCTGGTTTACTCTGAGCCATCCAGGCTGAATGACTCATACTGATCTCTGGTTTACTCTGAGCCATCTAGGCTGAATGACTCATACTGATCTCTGGTTTACTCTGAGCCAAACAGGCTGAATGACTCATACTGACCTCTGGTTTACTCTGAGCCATCCAGGCTGAATGACTCATACTGATCTCTGGTTTACTCTGAGCCATCCAGGTTGAATGACTCATACTGATCTCTGGTTTACTCTGAGCCATCCAGGCTGAATGACTCTCATTCTGACCTCTGGTTTACTCTGAGCCATCCAGGCTGAATGACTCATACTGATCTCTGGTTTACTCTGAGCCATCCAGGCTGAATGACTCATACTGATGTCAGGCTGAATGACTCATACTGACCTCTGGTTTACTCTGAGCCATCCAGGCTGAATGACTCATACTGATCTCTGGTTTACTCTGAGCCATCCAGGCTGAATGACTCTCATACTGATCTCTGGTTAACTCTACAAAGCATTTTGACCTCTGACCTATGGACAGAAATTAATGATCTTCATGAACATCCAAGTTACATTTAGATACTGTTATAGGCTAATGCAGTGTAATGTAACTTATAATACAGTATGTTCACCCCTGTCTTCCCTGGTCGTAGGCTATAATACAGTATGTCTTGTCTTATATCTCATTACCCTTGTCTTCCCTGGTCGTAGGTTATAATACAGTATGACTTGTCTTATGTCTCATTACCCCTGTCTTCCCTGGTCGTAGGCTATAATACAGTATGTTAACCCCTGTCTTCCCTGGTCGTAGGTTATAATACAGTATGTTCACCCCTGTCTTCCCTGGTTGTAAGCTATAATACAGTATGACTTGGTTATGTCTCATTACCCCTGTCTTCCCTGGTCGTAGGTTATAATACAGTATGACTTGTCTGATGTCTCATTACCCTTGTCTTCCCTGGTCGTAGGCCCCAGATGCTGGTGCTATTGAACCTGGAGTCTGACCACACGGTGAAACACCCACGCCTGCTCTCCTTCTGCACCCAGCTCAAAGCAGGGAAAGGCCTGACCATCGTGGGCTCTGTGCTGCAGGGCACCTACATGACCAAGGAGGACGAGGTCAAGAAGGCTGAGCAGGTACTGTAGGCGCCCCGGCTCAGATTCTACGCTGTGGATTTGTTTCAATAGTCGTTCGTGGCTGCTTCTTCTTCTTCTTCTTCTTCTTCTTCTTCTTCTTCTTCTTCTTCTTCTTCTTCTTCTTCTTCTTCTTCTTCTTCTTCTTCTTCTTCTTCTTCTTCTTCTTCTTCTTCTTCTTCTTCTTCTTCTTCTTCTTCTTCTTCTTCTTCTTCTTCTTCTTCTTCTTCTTCTTCTTCTTCTTCTTCTTCTTCTTCTTCTTCTTCTTCTTCTTCTTCTTCTTCTTCTTCTTCTTCTTCTTCTTCTTCTTCTTCTTCTTCTTCTTCTTCTTCTTCTTCTTCTTCTTCTTCTTCTTCTTCTTCTTCTTCTTCTTCTTCTTCTTCTTCTTCTTCTTCTTCTTCTTCTTCTTCTTCTTCTTCTTCTTCTTCTTCTTCTTCTTCTTCTTCTTCTTCTTCTTCTTCTTCTTTCTTCTTCTTCTTCTTCTTCTTCTTCTTCTTCTTCTTCTTCTTCTTCTTCTTCTTCTTTCTTCTTCTTCTTTCTTCTTCTTCTTTCTTCTTCTTCTTCTTCTTCTTCTTCTTCTTCTTCTTCTTCTTCTTCTTCTTCTTCTTCTTCTTCTTCTTCTTCTTCTTCTTCTTCTTCTTCTTCTTTCTTCTTCTTCTTTCTTCTTCTTCTTTCTTCTTCTTCTTTCTTCTTCTTTCTTCTTCTTCTTCTTCTTCTTTCTTCTTCTTCTTCTTCTTCTTCTTCTTCTTCTTTCTTCTTCTTCTTCTTCTTCTTCTTTCTTCTTCTTCTTCTTCTTCTTCTTCTTTTCTTCTTCTTCTTCTTCTTCTTCTTCTTCTTCTTCTTCTTCTTCTTCTTTCTTCTTCTTTTCTTCTTCTTCTTCTTTCTTCTTCTTCTTCTTCTTCTTCTTCTTCTTCTTCTTCTTTCTTCTTCTTTCTTCTTCTTCTTCTTCTTCTTCTTCTTCTTCTTTCTTCTTCTTTCTTCTTCTTTCTTCTTCTTCTTCTTCTTCTTCTTTCTTCTTCTTCTTTCTTCTTCTTCTTCTTCTTCTTCTTTCTTCTTCTTCTTCTTCTTCTTCTTCTTCTTCCTTCTTCTTCTTCTTCTTCTTCTTCTTCTTCTTCTTCTTCTTCCTTCTTCTTTCTTCTTCTTCTTCTTCTTCCTTCTTCTTCTTCTTCCTTCTTCTTCTTCTTCTTCTTCTTCTTCTTCTTCTTCTTCTTCTTCTTCTTCTTCCTTCTTCTTCCTTCTCCTTCTTCTTCTTCTTCCTTCTTCTTCTTCTTCCTTCTTCTTCTTCTTCCTTCTTCTTCTTCTTCTTCTTCTTCTTCTTCTTCTTCTTCTTCTTCTTTCTTCTTCTTCTTCCTTCTTCTTCTTTCTTCTTCTTCTTTCTTCTTCTTCTTCTTTCTTCTTCTTCTTTCTTCTTCTTCTTTCTTCTTCTTCTTCTTCTTCTTCTTCTTCTTTCTTCTTCTTCTTCTTCTTCTTTAATGACGTGAAAGTGAAAGGAAAATGGTGGGAATCTCTTTCCTAACGTCTTTAATGTAGCAGGGATTTATGGAGGAACGGAGCTGAGGGAAGAAATACCCTTTCAGACTACAGTAGATGTGTCCTATGTCTCGGAGACACCTGTTCAGAGAAGCAACTCAGCGTGAGAGGAGTTTAGAGGTTTTCTGCGGGTTATTTCTTTAAAGAGACTGTCATCTACCGGTAGACCAAAGCCATTTTCAGAGAGCAGTTCCTCAGATTACCACGAGAATGCTACAAATATCATGCCTCAACGCCTAAAAAAACAAACATAGGTATTGAAGACGAGGGTAATGATAACCAGGGTTTGAGTCCATTACGATTCTTTCACATCAGGAAATCATTATTGTCCTTCTTTTCTCACTCTTTCTCCATCAGAACGTCAAGTCGTCGATGGCGACGGAGCGTACCAAGGGCTTCTGCCATGTGGTGGCATCGTCCAACCTGCGCGATGGTTTCTCCCACCTCATCCAGACGGCAGGCCTGGGAGGCATGAAACACAACACAGTCCTCATGGCCTGGCCCGGCACCTGGAAACAGTCGAATGACCCTGTATCCTGGAAGAACTTCATAGGTCAGTCAGTGTGACCCACTGGGATTTGAGACTACGCCAGTCTCAAATGTATTTTTCAGAATACAGTGGTCACCATTCATGTAATACATTAAAATATATATATATAAATATATATCTGAGTTTACAAAAGAAAAATACAAAAAAATGCATGTTTTTTTCCTTTGTATTATCCTTTACCAGATATGTGTTATATTCTCCTACATTAATTTCACATTTCCACAAACTTCAAAGTGTTTCCTTTCAAATGGTACCAAGAACATGCATATCCTTGCATCAGGACCTGAGCTACAGGCAGTTAGATTTAGGTATGTCATTTTAGGAGATTTTTTTTTTTTTTTTTTGAAAAGGGTCCAATTTTTTTTTTTTTTTTAGGTTAAATATACACATCTGAGTTTGCAAGCGACGTTGTGTACTTCTTCAGAGTGGACCAGTGAGCAACAACATCACCTCACCGAGTCATCCATGACTTCTTCAAGTTTAGCACCATATCTACACATTTTTGAATGATGATGATTTATGATGGTGAAGAGGGTGATTTGAATTGACAATATACAACGGGGTTGGCAACTAGGTTGTGGAATTCCACCAATTGGTTCCTGAGCTTGTAGTAGTCGGTGGGCCAGACTATTATTAGCCAATAGCCTACTAGCTTCCCAGTTCATAGCCATACGCTAGACATTTAACGTTGTTAGTGGGTTAATCACTTCAATAACAAAAACATTATAATGTGTATCTGATTACAGTGGTACAATCACCAACGGCTCTATTAATAGTCCTACCTACTCTATTCAAATATATTCATCTTACCTTATTTCTCCAATGCCAAGCCATTGTGTCTTGTTTGCAATGAAACTGTCGCGCTGTTTGCAAAGAATTCAATCTGATGTCATTTTGAATAATATTCAGAAGTTGATTTTCCGTCCGAGTCCGACGCAGAAAGGAGGTGGGCCTATTTAAGGAAGCGAGGTGATGGTATTGGAGGAAATAGCTGTCCCGACAAATAGACTATATGGATAACATAGTTGCATCTGTAAAACAGGTAAGCCTACCTCCTATGTCTTAGTGTTCTTGTTGGTGCGTTTGCCTTCTCAACATTCATATGGATTTTAGAAACGCCCATCTACACTCGAGTGATGGCTGCCTCTCATCTCGTATTTCCACACGGGATTGATGGCCTCGTCTCGTATTTCCACACGGGATTGATGGCTTCGTCTCGTATTTCCACACGGGATAGATGGCTTCGTCTCGTATTCCCACACGGGATTGATGGCTTCGTCTCGTATTCCCACACGGGATTGATGGCTTCGTCTCGTATTCCCACACGGGATTGATGGCTTCGTCTCGTATTCCCACACGGGATTGATGGCTTCGTCTCGTATTTCCACACGGGATAGATGGCTTCGTCTCGTATTCCACACGGGATTGATGGCTTCGTCTCGTATTCCCACACGGGATTGATGGCTTCGTCTCGTATTCCCACACGGGATTGATGGCTGCGTCTCGTATTCCCACACGGGATTGATGGCCTCATCTCGTATTTCCACAACGGGATTGATGGCTGCATCTCGTATTTCCACACGGGATTGATGGCTGCATCTCGTATTTCCACACGGGATTGATGGCTGCATCTCGTATTTCCACACGGGATTGATGGCTTCGTCTCGTATTTCCACACGGGATTGATGGCTGCGTCTCGTATTTCCACACGGGATTGATGGCTGCATCACAAAGTCATTTATTTTCTAATGGATCCAATGATATTCCATTCTCTTGTTTTTACACATTTTATCAAGCTGTAGGTTGAGATTGTTGGTTCCTAACATTATTTCTTTACAATGTTCTGTAGTGAATAAACAAACAAAAAACCGTACACCCATCAAATCCCACATTATGTTAATGAAGTCCTGTGTGTAACTCAAATGTGTGTTTCTGTGTCTGACTTCCTTCTCTCGTTGATACGTTTCCCACCTTCCCAATCCAATCAATCTTATCTTACAAATTCTCTTCCGTTTATGAGCTGCCACTCCTCATGCCACGGAGGAGAAAATAATACCAACATTAAACTTTGATTCATTGATTGAATGAGACCATATCAATGCTTGTGAATCATGACGGTCGTTATGACTGGAAAAGTTCAAACAATGCAAAGATTCACGTTTGTGAATGGACCTTACGAGAGGAAATCTTATCACTTTTCACACGTCTCATAGGTCTAAACAAAACATAGAAAACACTGCCAGAAACACACAATAGGACCAGTCAGACAGATGCCTTTCCTCCCACCCTACACCTGCCCATATATCAGATACCCTACACCTGCCCATATATCAGATACCCTACACCTGCCCATATATCAGATACCTTTCCTCCCCTCCCACCCCACACCTGCCCATATGTCAGACAGATCTGATGGAAGCAGTGGTGGAGTGGATGGTCTGGACAGGAGGTCATGTGACGTGCTTTTCGCTGTATAATGTGTTTGTTCTATAGATGAGGGGGGGGGGGGAATAATCAGTTTAGATGCCGTGGACAAATGACATGGTAGACCTTCAGGCTACTCCAGTGATATGTAATAGCCTATATACTTTATGTGTATATAGAAACCTTGAGATCCTCTGGTTCTCACGGTCAAGGTAATGATACCATACCTTGTCAGTGTACTCTGAAGAGGGAACAATGATATGTAGTTTTATTTTCACTATAGAATCACTGGTCCTCATTCCAAGTTGTACATCAAAATATGTATTTGTTCTGCCATTCCTCCCCATCACACCAGGGCTGCCCAGAATATCGGGTTGCTATAAGACGTAATGGGAAAATAATGGACCCGTAAAAAAAAAACGATCAAATAGCTTCCCACTACCATGTATGTATGTATGTATTAATTAATTAATTTATTGATTACCACAGCCGTTCCAAAAAAAACACATTGAAATCATGTTTTAATGAGAGAGAAAATCCCACCCTGCTCCAATGTATTCCATTTCAAATGTGGCTCCCAATGCGACGTCTTCCTGGCTATTATGAAGCATCTGACAATTACATGGTTAAAAAAAAAATGTACATGCGTTTTTTTTTTCTGTTTTTTTTCTCCCATGTGTTTTTTAAATGAACATGATGCACAATCCTCTATAATAACATTACTGAGATGGGGGCGCGTGTGTTTGTGTGTACGTTTTTAACCACCTTTCTCTCTCTGTCCTCTCCACAGAAACTGTGAGGGAGACCACGGCGGCAAATCAGGCATTACTGGTGGCCAAGAACGTGGACAGCTTCCCCACCAACACGGATCGCTTGGGCGAGGGCACCATAGACGTGTGGTGGATCGTCCACGACGGAGGACTGCTCATGCTGCTACCCTTCCTCCTCCGCCAGCACAAGGTATCTACTGTTAGCATTTCACCAGGTTGTAATACAAAAACAAAACACACCCTGGCCAGTTTATTAGGTACGTCCATCTAGTATCTGTGTCTGACCCCCTTTTGCCTCCAGAACAGCCTTAATTTTTCAGGGCGTGAATTCTACAAGGTGTGGCGTTCAAACGTTGATCAATTGGTATCAAGGGTCGTAACATGTGCCAGGACAACATTCCCCTCATCATTACTCCACGACTACCAGCCTGTACTGTTGACACAAGGCAGGATGAGTCCATGGACTCATGCTGCTTATGCTACTTCCTGACTCTGCCATCAGCACGACACAACAGGAACCAGGAGTCGTCGGACCAGGCAATGTTTTTCCACCCCTCCTCCTTGTCCAGTACTGGTGATGGCTTGCCCACTAGAGCCACTTCTTCTTGTTTTTAGCTGATAGAAGTGGAACCCGGTGTGGTTGTCTGCTGTAAGTAGCCCATCCGCGACAAGGATGGGCTACTTAGTTCCGAGATGCTGTTTTTTTACACCACTGTTGTACTGCGCCAATATTTGTCTGTTTCTTGCCGTTCTCCTTCGACCTCTCATCAACAATCTGTTTTCACCCACAGGACTGGCGCTGACTGGAGGTTTTGTGTTTGTTGCACCATTCTCTGTAAACCCTAGACACTGTCGTGCGTGAAAAGCCCAGGAGGCCGGCGGTTTCTGAGATACTGGAACCGGCGTGCCTGGCAACGACGATCAGCTCTCTCTTCGCTCTCTCTTCGCTCTCCCCTCGCTCTCCCCTCGCTCTCTCCTCGCTCTCTCCTCGCTCTCCCCTCGCTCTCTCCTCGCTCTCTCCTCGCTCTCTCCTCGCTCTCTCCACGCTCTCTCCACGCTCTCTCCACGCTCTCTCCACGCTCTCTCCACTCTCTCCACGCTCTCTCCACGCTCTCTCCACGCTCTCTCCACGCTCTCTCCACGCTCTCTCCACGCTCTCTCCACGCTCTCTCCACGCTCTCTCCACGCTCTCTCCACGCTCTCTCCTCGCTCTCTCTTCGCTCTCTCTATTCGCTCTCTCTATTCGCTCTCTCTATTCGCTCTCTCTATTCGCTCTCTCTATTCGCTCTCTCTCTTCGCTCTCTCTTCGCTCTCTCTTCGCTCTCTCTTCGCTCTCTTCTCACGCTCTATCTTCATTCTCTCTCTCTCCAGGTCTGGAGGAAGTGTAAGATGCGTATCTTCACGGTGGCTAATATGGATGACAACAGTATTCAGATGAAGAAGGACCTGCAGATGTTCCTCTACCACCTCCGTCTGGACGCTGAGGTGGAGGTGGTGGAGATGGTGAGCTTACCTGTACACCTCTGGGGCACTGACATGTCCCATTAATAACTAACACGCCCCAGTTAATAACTGACCTGCCCCAGTTAATAACTGACCTGCCCCAGTTAATAACTGACCTGCCCCAGTTAATAACTGACCTGCCCCGTTAATAACTGACCTGCCCCAGTAATAACTGACACGCCCCCGGTAATAGCTGACACGCCCCCGGTAATAGCTGACACGCCCCCGGTAATAGCTGACACGCCCCGGTAATAGCTGACACGCCCCGGTAATAGCTGACACGCCCCGGTAATAGCTGACACGCCCGGGTAATAACTGACATGTCCCTATAGAACCGGTAATGGCTGACACGCCCGGTAATAGCTGACACGCCCGGTAATAGCTGACATGTCCCTAAAGAACCAATAATAATGGACATGTTCCATTAATAACTGACCTGTCCCTATAGAACCATGCATAACTGACATGTCCCTATAGAAGCATGCATAACTGACATGTCCCAATAGAAGCATGCATAACTGACATGTCCCAATAGAAGCATGCATAACTGACATGTCCCAATAGAAGCATGCATAACTGACATGTCCCTATAGAACCATTCTTAACTGACATGTCCCTATAGAACCATTCTTAACTGCCATGTCCCTATAGAACCATTCTTAACTGCCATGTCCCTATAGAACCATTCGTAACTGACATGTCCCTATAGAACCATTCGTAACTGACATGTCCCTATAGAACCATTCTTAAGTGACATGTCCCTATAGAACCATTCTTAAGTGACATGTCCCTATAGAACCATTCTTAAGTGACATGTCCCTATAGAACCATTCTTAAGTGACATGTCCCTATAGAACCATTCTTAAGTGACATGTCCCTATAGAACCATTCTTAAGTGACATGTCCCTATAGAACCATTCTTAAGTGACATGTCCCTATAGAACCATTCTTAAGTGACATGTCCCTATAGAACCATTCTTAAGTGACATGTCCCTATAGAACCATTCTTAAGTGACATGTCCCTATAGAACCATTCTTAAGTGACATGTCCCTATAGAACCATTCTTAAGTGACATGTCCCTATAGAACCATTCTTAAGTGACATGTCCCTATAGAACCATTCTTAAGTGACATGTCCCTATAGAACCATTCTTAAGTGACATGTCCCTATAGAACCATTCTTAAGTGACATGTCCCTATAGAACCATTCTTAAGTGACATGTCCCTATAGAACCATTCTTAAGTGACATGTCCCTATAGAACCATTCTTAAGTGACATGTCCCTATAGAACCATTCTTAAGTGACATGTCCCTATAGAACCATTCTTAAGTGACATGTCCCTATAGAACCATTCTTAACTGACATGTCCCTATAGAACCATTCTTAACTGACATGTCCCTATAGAACCATTCTTAACTGACATGTCCCTATAGAACCATTCTTAACTGACATGTCCCTATAGAACCATTCTTAACTGACATGTCCCTATAGAACCATTCTTAACTGACATGTCCCTATAGAACCATTCTTAACTGACATGTCCCTATAGAACCATTCTTAACTGACATGTCCCTATAGAACCATTCGTAACTGACATGTCCCTATAGAACCATTCGTAACTGACACGTCCCTATAGAACCATTGGTAACTGACACGTCCCTATAGAACCATTGGTAACTGACACCCTATATAATAATGTGTGTGATCAGCACGACAGCGACATCTCAGCCTTCACCTATGAGAAGACCCTGGTGATGGAGCAGCGCTCTCAGATGCTGAAACAGATGCAGCTGTCGCGGACGGAGAGGGAGAGAGAGGTAACGCCGCCCCCTGTCTGCAGGGCACACTCACTACAACAGTTGGCCTTTTAAGTTACCGTACCAAATGGCACCCTATTCCTTTTATAGGGCACTACTCTTAACCAGGACCTATAGGCTCTGGTCAAAAGGAGTGCACTAAATAGGGGCATTTGGTACGTTACCCATGTCAGTGTAGGTATTTTTTTTCTACAAAGAAATATAATCTGTTACTGATTTTCAACACCTTCATCAGAAAATTAATGTTATATTCCTTTAGGACTTTTATCTTGAAGGATTTTAATTGCAGTGCTCGTGTTATGTGGTTTCATGTTTCTTTCTTGAATGTTCTTATTGTGACTTGCAAGTCAGACTTGATGAGACAAAAATGTGCATAATGCCATTGGAATGTGGGTTCATTTCTGACTTGGGTCACATTTGAGCTGTTGTTGGTCCCTGGATGGACATCACCAATGAGGTTAGATATCCAGGGTTTTATCTATGGGAGGTTGTATAAACACAACCTAGATATGTCATTGGATTGTGGGTATCAGAGCTCTCCTCGCCCCTCCCTTACCCCTACTGTTCGTTGTATGACCTTTGGCCCCCTGTACTGTCTGGCTGCTGATGCGGGGCGGCACGGTCCTCAGATTCAGAGTATCACCGACACGTCTCGTAGCTCCATCCGGAGGAAGAACCAGACCGGAGCCTCGGGCTCCGAATCTGACCCCAGTCGACAGCTGGAGGGCACACAGGAGGACGAGGTAGCCAACACCCCCTCATCTGTAACCCCAACACCCTCTTATCTGTAACCCCAACACCCCTCATCTGTAACCCCAACACCCCCTCATCTGTAACCCCAACACCCCCTCATCTGTAACCCCAACACCCCCTCATCTGTAACCAACACCCCTGTGACTGCAGGCCCCTACCACCGCAGAGACCAGCATCACCATTACTACCAATCACCAACCACCAGAGACGAGCATTACCTATACCCCCCAGTCACCAACCACCAGAGATGAGCATTACCTATACCCCCAGTCACCAACCACCAGAGACCAGCATCACCATTACCCCCCAGTCACCAACCCCCAGAGACCAGCATCACCATTACCCCCCAGTCACCAACCCCAGAGACCAGCATCACCATTACCCCCAGTCACCAACCCCCAGAGACCAGCATCACCATTACCCCCCTCAGTCACCAACCACCAGAGACCACCATCACCATTACCCCCAGTCACCAATCCCCAGAGACCAGCATCACCATTACCCCCAGTCACCAATCCCCAGAGACCAGCATCACCATTACCCCCAGTCACCAACCCCCAGAGACCAGCATCACCATTACCCCCAGTCACCAACCACCAGAGACCAGCATCACCATTACCCCCCCAGTCATCAACCACCAGAGACCAGCATCACCAACCCCCAGAGACCACGCTTACACAGCCACAGCTGCTAGAAGTCAAGGACCGGAAGTAAGATAAAGTCTAGTCAAAATGTCCAGTTAAAGTCGCCCCCCCCGGATAGACCCACGATGGCAGATAGTGACTGTGGCTGTGTAGGTTACTCACCGTAGTGAGCCTATGGACATCATGGACTCACCTCTTTCAGCATGCGTCATCAAGTGCACTGTGGTGTCATCCTTCTTTGGTTTATCCCCCCCTCCACCTGGTTCATTCCCCATGGATCTTCACCCTGTCTCAGTGTCATAGCTCCAACTAGCATGTTCTCTCACTCCTTACCAACGGGCTATTGGCCTGTGTAAAGAACACTTTGCGTATGACTGTAACCCTGTGTACTTTCCATGTCATTCATGTTTATTGTGAAGTAACATGTGTTTTTGCTATGTGAGCTGACTGCATGAGTGGGGTCTTTCTGACTACCAGGTTTGTGGGACTCTATAGTTTAGTCTCTCCCATTCTGGAAATATCTCTCTCTTCCTCTGTCTCGCTCTTCTTCTGTCTCTCTCTCTCTTTGTCTCTCTGTCACTGTCTTTGGCTTTTTGTTCACTCTCTGTCTCTCTCTCATATTTGATACATATTTGTATTTGATACATCAGAAAAGCAGAGCTTAATATTTGGTACAGAAACCTTTGTTTGCAATTACAGAGATCATACGTTTCCTGTAGTTCTTGACCAGGTTTGCACACACTGCAGCAGGGATTTTGGCCCACTCCTCCATACTACAGACCTCCAGATCCTTCAGGTTTCAGGGCTGCCGCTGGGCAATATGGACTTTCAGCTCCCTGCAAAGATTGTCTATTGGGTTCAGGTCTGGAGACTGGCTAGGCCACTCCAGGACCTTGAGATGCTTCTTACGGAGCCACTCCTTAGTTGCCCTGGCTGTGTGTTTCAGATCGTTGTCATGCTGGAAGACCCAGCCATGACCCATCTTCAATGCTCTTACAGATCAAGGAGGTTGTTGGCCAAGATCTCGCGATACATGGCCCCATCCATCCTTCCCTCAATACGGTGCAGTCGTCCTGTCCCCTTTGCAGAAAAGCATCCCCAAAGAATGATGTTTCCACCTCCATGCTTCACGGTTGGGATGATGTTTTTGGGGTTGTACTCATCCTTCTTCTTCCTCCAAACACGGCGAGTGGAGTTTAGACCAAAAAGCTCTATTTTTGTCTCATCAGCCCACATGACCTTCTCCCATTCCTCCTCTGGATCATCCAGATGGTCATTGGCAAACTTCAGACGGGCCTGGACATGCGCTGGCTTGAGCAGGGGGACCTTGCGTGCGCTGCAGGATTTTAATCCATGACGGCGGAGTGTGTTACTAATGGTTTTCTTTGAGACTGTAGTCCCAGCTCTCTTCAGGTCATTGACCAGGTCCTGCCATGTAGTTCTGGGCTTCCTCATGATCATTGATGCCCCACGAGGTGAGATTTTGCATGGAGCCCCAGACCGAGGGTGATTGACCGTCATCTTGAACTTCTTCCATTTTCTAATAATTGCGCCAATAGTTGTTGCCTTCTAGCACCAAGCTGCTTGCCTATTGTCCTGTAGCCCATCCCAGCCTTGTGCAGGTCTACAATTTTATCCCTGATGTCCTTACACAGCTCTCTGGTCTTGGCCATTGTGGAGAGGTTGGAGTCTGTTTGATTGAGTGTGTGGACAGGTGTCTTTTATACAGGTAACGAGTTCAAACATGTGCAGTTAATACAGGTAATGAGTGGAGAACAGGAGGGCTTCTTAAAGAAAAACTAACAGGTCTGTGAGAGCCGGAATTCTTACTGGTTGGTAGGTGATCAAATACTTATGCCATGCAATAAAATGCAAATTAATTACTTAAAAATCATACAATGTGATTTTCTGGATTTTTGTTTTAGATTCCGTCTCTCACAGTTGAAGTGTACCTATGATACAAATTACAGACCTCTACATGCTTTGTAAGTAGGGAAACCTGCAAAATCGTCAGTGTATCAAATACTTGTTCTCCCCACTGTATGTCTCTGTCTCTCGGTCTCTGTCTGTCGCTCGGTGAGTCTGTCTCTCTCTCTCTCTCTCGGTCTGTCTCTCTCTCTCTCGGTCTGTCTCTGTCTCTCTGCCTCTGTCTGTCTGTCGGTGTGTCTCTGTCTCTCATCATTTCCATCTCCTTCAGGCCCAGCTGATCCACGACAGAAACACGGCGTCCCATTCCGCGCTCAATGACAAGCCCGACACCGGCCCTGACCGAGTCCACATGACGTGGACCAAGGATAAGTTCCTCTCCGAGCGCAACCGCAACCGCTCCGAGGTCAACATGGGTGTGCGCGACCTCTTCAACATGAAGCCGTAAGTCAACCACTACGAACCTCTTATCCTTCATCCTTCCAGATCCAAAATGCAGTAGCCAATGACTCTTCAGCAAGTATCTCTGTTGTACTGTTATAGGACCATCTGTAGAACCCCTTTTTTTAAAAATGGTTACACGTTCTGCATGGTGTGTGTTCAGGCTGCGTTGGCATGTTGACTGTGTAACTGTGTGTGGACACATCCAATGCATGGCTCCACCACGCAGAGCATCACATGCACCGTTTGGACTAATGACCATCATGTCTTTGTCTCTCTGAACCCACCATCTCAAAGGGCAGATAGAACGTCTAGTTGAATACACAGCCTAAAATCAAACAAGCCCCAACATTATTACGACACTATACTGGACCTGACCCACAGAGGCTAATAATGGAGAACATACATTTAAAAGAGAGAGTTACTTTGTCCGATAGTTTTCCCCGCCTCTTGACTACAGTACATTTGAGCTGTGAAAACATCTGACTGGAACCATCCCGCTAAAATTAGTTGAAGCACTGTGTTTAACTGTGCTACAGTAGATTCAGCAGGGGTGTCTGTGTTTAACTGTGCTACAGTAGATTCAGCAGGGGTGTCTGTGTTTAGCTGTGCTACAGTAGATACACCAGGGGTGTCTATGTTTAGCTGTGCTACAGTAGATACACCAGGGGTGTCTGTGTTTAGCTGTGCTACAGTAGATACACCAGGGGTGTCTGTGTTTAGCTGTGCTACAGTAGATACACCAGGGGTGTCTGTGTTTAGCTGTGCTACAGTAGATACACCAGGGGTGTCTGTGTTTAACTGTGCTACAGTAGATACACCAGGGGTGTCTGTGTTTAGCTGTGCTACAGTAGATACACCAGGGGTGTCTGTGTTTAGCTGTGCTACAGTAGATAAATAAGGGGTGTCTTTTTAACTGTGCTACAGTAGATACACCAGGGGTGTCTGTGTTTAGCTATGCTACAGTAGATACACCAGGGGTGTCTGTGTTTAACTGTGCTACAGTAGATACACCAGGGGTGTCTGGAAAGTGTCTAAGCCTGTTTGTTGTTTTGTCTCGTTTTCCTCCTTCTAGAGAGTGGGAGAGTCTGTAAGTCACATTTCATTTTGCCATAGGCTGTGTGCATGTGTGTATGCCTGTTGCTCTGTAACATTAGTCAATTTCTGTGTCTTTCATCTTGTTTACCTCCCAGCCATATCCCATTCCTCCCAACATTTGTCTCGTAAACTGGAAGGACCTCCCTAGAGTTAACCTGGGAGGACCTCCCTAGAGTTAACCTGGGAGGACCTCCCTAGAGTTAACCTGGGAGGACCTCCCTAGAGTTAACCTGGGAGGACCTCCCTAGAGTTAACCTGGGAGGACCTCCCTAGAGTTAACCTGGGAGGACCTCCCTAGAGTTAACCTGGGAGGACCTCCCTAGAGTTAACCTGGGAGGACCTCCCTAGAGTTAACCTGGGAGGACCTCCCTAGAGTTAACCTGGGAGGACCTCCCTAGAGTTAACCTGGGAGGACCTCCCTAGAGTTAACCTGGGAGGACCTCCCTAGAGTTAACCTGGGAGGACCTCCCTAGAGTTAACCTGGGAGGACCTCCCTAGAGTTAACCTGGGAGGACCTCCCTAGAGTTAACCTGGGAGGACCTCCCTAGAGTTAACCTGGGAGGACCTCCCTAGAGTTAACCTGGGAGGACCTCCCTAGAGTTAACCTGGGAGGACCTCCCTAGAGTTAACCTGGGAGGACCTCCCTAGAGTTAACCTGGGAGGACCTCCCTAGAGTTAACCTGGGAGGACCTCCCTAGAGTTAACCTGGGAGGACCTCCCTAGAGTTAACCTGGGAGGACCTCCCTAGAGTTAACCTGGGAGGACCTCCCTAGAGTTAACCTGGGAGGACCTCCCTAGAGTTCATTTGCATGTGATTGCATCATGTTATGTAGCGGGTGCAACCAAAAATTGCGCTTTCCATACATAGACCTTAGTCATAGCAAACAATACTGTTAATGCCTTGTTGTCTAGTATAGAGACCAGATCCAAAGGCTATTAGGGGATCAAAATCCATTTCAATTGGTCATTACAATCAGTCTGATATTGTCCTTACACTGGCAAATCTCAACTGGATGGAAAACAGCAGGTTTTTGGAAGTGCCTCGTTGTATTAGTGATGTGTTTATTCAGCTTCAAGCCGTTCATATCATGCTCTGCATTTTATTTGATTTACTTTGCTGTTCGCTCTAACTCAAGAAGGGCTTTCCAATATATCACCCAATATCATATCATATTGAACTGGTCAATTAAAGAACAAGTTGAATACTGGAGTGCTGTGTATACAACACAGTATTATACTGAAGCAATAAGTTCCAAGGTGTGGTATATGCCCAATATACCAAGGCTCAGGGCTTTTCTTAGTCACGATGCATCGCAGAGTGCCTGGACAGCCCTTAGCCGTGGTATATTGATCATATATCACAAACCCCTGAGGTGCCTTATTGCCATTATAAGCTGGTTACCAATGTAATTAGAGCAGTAAAAATACATTTTTTTTTGTCATACCCGTGGTATACGGTCTGATATACCATGGCTGTCAACCAATCAGAATTGTGAATATTTCATACCCACAGACTTACCCATTGTGTCAGTCAGTACACCAGACCCCTCCTGCCACGGCTGCAATGTGAAGTGTGATGCTGCTTCGACTACCATCCTGATCTCTAATTCAGAGTGTAATGATAACGCCTAAGGCTTCGCCATCATAGCCACCCAGCGGTCCTGCTTCGTGTTCTCATCTCTTTGTGTTAAAGGCTACCAATCTCACCATACAAACTATTTGCTCAATATATTATCAAGAAGTGTTTTACCAATCATCACCGAGTGCTTTGATTTTGACAAATCGCATTTTCTTACCAATATTTAGTGTCAAGTGAGAACAATGACAGACTTTTAGATGAGCTGTTGTTGGTTGAGTCCTAATTTTAGACCGTGTTTTATACATTGATGACATACACGGAGGATCACCGGTCAACGTTGGAGCTGAGCATCGTATTTCTAGCAAGGATTCAATGTCAATATTGGGAAAAGTCAGGGTCGAAGTTCAGGGTTGAGGTGTGTTCAGCCTGCTCTCTTCACTGTCACCATTGTGTGGTATAGGAACCAGTCCAACGTGCGCCGGATGCACACTGCGGTCAAGCTGAATGAGGTGGTGGTAAACCGGTCACAAGGAGCCCACCTGGTCCTGCTCAACATGCCGGGGCCGCCCAAGAACAGAGGGGTGACGAGAACTGTATCCTTTTTTTAAAGACCAATGTCAGTTTTATTCAACTTTCACTATTTATGTCAGTAGAATTGTGCATTGCTTAGTTGGACATGTTTACCCAGTTAACTTCAAATGCATCGTCATCGGCGATCTGACAAGGTTGAGGATGATCTCTTTGCAGAGGTTGTTTAGTCGTTAATAGTTGAGTTGTATCCCGAACTGTACGTGTGGAACTGCTATGCTTTATCTTGGCCAGGTCACAGTTGTAAATGAGAACTTGTTCTCAACTAGCCTACCTGGTTAAATAAAGGTGTTCTCAACTAGCCTACCTGGTTAAATAAAGGTGTTCTCAACTAGCCTACCTGGTTAAATAAAGGTGTTCTCAACTAGCCTACCTGGTTAAATAAAGGTGTTCTCAACTAGCCTACCTGGTTAAATAAAGGTGTTCTCAACTAGCCTACCTGGTTAAATAAAGGTGAAATAAAATATTTTAATACATAGAACTAATAGCTTTACAGGTGAAGCTTTCCTCTTGCCAGTCACGTGACCTGTATCCACCCCTGTCATTTTTAAATGTTTGTCATTTTTTAATTGAACCTTTTATTTATACAGGTTTTTTCTCATTGAGGTAACATCTCTTTTCCAAGAGAGACCTGGTCCAATAGCAGCAGGGGGAACAACGTTTCAGACAAAACAACCTACATACACTAACACAACATTACATAAAACTATAAACACACATACAGTACAGCAATTACATATTATATTAAAAACACAAATATCTTGACTAAAAATCTAATCAAATGTATTTATATAGCCCTTCGTACATCAGCTGATATCTCAAAGTGCTGTACAGAAACCCAGCCTAAAACCCCAAACAGCAAGCAATGCAGCAAAAAACAGCTGGCCTAAAAACAATTACACTCTTCTATGATATATACATCAATCAAGTGTTTAAACTCCACCAACGAAACTAGATCATCACATTTTAAAATGTTCAGGAGAGAATTCCAGGACCACGGAGCTAAGTAACTAAAACTATTTCTACCATGACCTGTTCTAGTTCTTGGTACTGTTAGAAGCAAATCAGAATGGGACCGTAATTGATATTTATTTACTGAACTGACTAAAAAAGAACAGAGATAAAATGGCATTTTACCCAATATGGCCTTAGAAACCAGTGTATACCAGTGTTTAAGCCTACGCAAGGTCAATGACGACCAGCCAACAGCCCTGTTGACATCACAATGATGTGTAAGACGTTTCTGATTTGTAATGAACCTGAGGGCTGCATGATACACTGAATCAAGTGCTCTCAGGGTCGTGGCTGAGGCCTGCATATATATATATATAACATCACTCAAATCTAAAACCGACAGTGATGTACATCATACCTGCTCCTTCCTGGCATCAAAGAAAAACAATGCCGGTAATAGAATCCTATTTTCAGCTTGAGCTCCCTTATCAAGTTCTCTACATGCACTGTGAAGCTCAGCTTATCATCAACCCACACACCCAAATATTTGTACACTTTTATCTTGCTCTATAGTATGTCCAGCCAAAGTAGCAATGACATGATTTGTAACATGCCTGGCATTTAGAAAATACCATGCATTTGGTTTTACCTGAATTTAGAATCAGCTTTTAATCATACAGATTCTGTTGTATGATGTTAAATGCTCTTTGGGCATTTTCAAAAGCTAAAATAAACTACTACTACTTGAATAAAGAACAGCATCATCTACATAAAAATGAACATCCTCTGTTTCAACAAGATCCCCAAATCTTGTTGATGTACAAAATGAACAACAGTGGGCCCAAAATAGAACCTTGTGGAACACCTGCACACACCTCTATAGACTCATTTCACAACATTTTAACCTTTATACTAACACAGCATGGTCCATAGTGTCAAAAGCTGTCATTTAAAACCTTCAATGTTGCTGAAACAGTGCTGTGGACAGACCTAAAACCTGATTGCATTCCATTTAAGATGTTGTTTTCTTGGAAGTAAGTCTTCAGCTGCCTACTAACTAAGGACTCCAGTACCTTTGACAGTACAGACAATTTTGATATGGGTCGATAGTTGTCAAGTAGTGAAGGATCTCCACCTTTTCAGGAGAGGCAGTACAAAAGCAGATTTCCATAACTTGGGGATTTCCTTAACATCAAGTGTAAGGTTAAGCAATGATGTCTGCAGCTAGGTGTAGGAGGCAGGGGTCTAGTTCATCAGGGACAGGGGATTTTTAAAAATCAATTACACACTTCTGAAACAGAGAAGGATGAAAAGGAGAACCAATTATACCTTTGACCTTTTCAAATAAACTGCCTTCATCTAAAAAAAATGCTGGTTCAAGGCTTTCAGAATGGAGGTTCTCTCAGTTACAATCTGTGTGTCGACCAACAATTAGGAAGCTATGTATCTTTTCTGCACTCCAAACCTTTCACAACTTGCCAAAATTTGGATGGATGATTTAAATTTTGTGAAGTAGATTTCAGGTAGTGGTCTGCTTTCAATTTACAGATCATAGCCACACCCACATTTCGAAGATGTTTAAAAGCCATCCAGTCATCTGCCAAACCAGTCATGTAATGTGACTGGTTTCTTCCTTGACCCCTGGCGTCTCAGACATGGAGTTCCTGGAGGTTCTGCTTGAGGGTCTCAACCGGGTCCTCCTGGTCCGCGGGGGCGGCCGCGAGGTCATCACTATCTACTCTTAAACACTCATTCCCACGAAATGGCCACGGCAATAGATGGCATTTTAGGGAGAAATAATCCTTTGGGTTGCTGTGGGATTGTCGGAGGGGTGGGCATGGTATTGGACAGAGGACTTCTTGACCTCGGAAGGGACGACCAGTCAGGGTTGTGTGATGTGATGGCAATCGCCCTGATTCGTGGAGAGCACAGGTGTCCTGGGGCCTGCCTATCACGCCGAGCGACTGGAGGATACAGCATTCATACACTTTAACTTTTTAATTTGACACGTGTTGATGTTTATTGTTCAGATTTTCTTATTCTCTCCTCACTCTGTGTGTGTGTGTGTTGAGTTGTCATGTATGTTCATGGTAATTGTGTACCATGGACCCTAGTCATGTGTAATGCACTATGTAGGAATCATCATTTAGTTTGTCCTCATTTTGATTCAAATTGATGTCACCCGGCTGCCTCTAAGGTATCTCTCAGCTCAGAAATACATCTCCTATGAACCCTGAAATAGATGAATATTTCCTGGTCCATCTAATATCGGTATGAACCAAATAGAAACATTTTGCCTTGGAATATCATGCTTCGGTGAATCGTTGCAGTATCCTAGAGTGGATGGAGGTGGCAAGTCCAAAACAAAGCTTACTTTTATTTCAAATCTGTCCCACACATCAAGTTGTTGCTATAGCTTTCCTGAGCTCTGTTGTCGCTTGATTATTAACGGTGGGGTCACATTGGGTGTATGTGTGTGTGGTGGGGGCTTTGGCATGGGATAGGCCAAGGATTTGTCTGTGCAATAGATTCTGTTGATGTGGTGACCTTGCAGACATCTCACTAAGCCCTGAGACACTGAAGGTGGTTCACCTTGCCTGGGAGGTCTCCTAAATGGACCCTGTGGTATTGGCTCTGTAGCATTGGTCAAAGCCCCCCAATTACAGCCGTTGCATTGGGAAGATAGCCATACTATATACTATTGTATTTAGCCCTTGTTGACTGTATGTTACACACAGTACACCGCATTACGCATATTTATATAAAGATTCACAAAGTTGCGATTTATTGGAAATTGTATTCAAGGGTGCAGGGTATGGAAATGACTTTTTTGTTGTAAAGATCCTATGTTCAGGAGTGCTGGTTTAAATTCACGTGCTGTTCCACAGCGTAACAAGTCTAGGACAACTGGGGTACTTCCCCTACCAGAGCCCTTTAGATCTATGCATCAACGTACAGGACAAATCATGAGCTGGTTTGACACTACAGCTCAATCTGACCGAATCATCAACTAAAATAATTGGTCAATTGTCTTCGACCCTCAATCAGAAACAAAAGGTTGTTGTTGGAGCCATCTTGCCAAATAGTGTGCCCCCCGGCCAAATAGATATAGCAACGGACGCTAATGGTTTAGAGGGGCACACTATTTGGCATGACAGAACCACTGTTTTGTCCGTTTTAGGTGTCATTAGGGACATCGTCAACACACAGCATTTTGCTCCGTCTTTTCGATTTACAGTACTGCAGTATTTTCTGTTCACTGCATAGTTTAGCTCTGCTAATAGACGTCTTTAGGCTGGGGATGCTATCACAGGGGTTGGGTTAAATGCAGAAGACACATTTGAAGTTGAATGCATTCAGTTGTGTACAACCTGATTAGGTATTTTCCTCCCTTTCTTTGTAATACAGTGACCACTACATTCACAGGGTTGGGATTTGTGAGTATCACTCGTCTATCGCAGGACACCAAACCAAAATTCTGTACTGGAATAGAATAGACGGGAAGTGTCATTATGAAGTAGCTCTGAACCATCACTGTTTTTCTCTCTGGAGATGAGGGGGGGTTACTGAAAACATGCTGTCTCTTAGAGCAATCATATAGGACAGATGTGGGGTCCATAGGATGTGGGGGCCATAGGATGTGGGGTCCATAGGATGTGGGGGTCCATAGGATGTGGGGGCCATAGGATGTGGGGGCCATAGGATGTGGGGGCCATAGGATGTGGGGGCCATAGGATGTGGGGGGCCATAGGATGTGGGGGCCATAGGGGGGTCCATAGGATGTGGGGGTCATAGGAGGATGTGGGGGCCATAGGATGTAGGGGGGCCATAGGATGTAGGATGGGGGCCATAGGATGTGGGGGCCATAGGATGTGGGGGGCCATAGGGTCCATAGGATGTGGAGGTCCATAGGATGTGGGGGGGGGTCCATAGGATGTGGGGGTCTATAGGATGCCATAGGATGTGTCCATAGGAGGTCCATAGGATGTGGGGTCCATAGGATGTGGGGGTCCATAGGATAGGGGGTGGGGGTCCATAGGATGTGGGGTCATAGGATGTGGGGTCCATAGGATGTGGGGGATGTGGGGTCCATAGGATGTGGGGGGGGTGGGGGTCCATAGGATGTGGGGGGGGTCCATAGGATGTGGGGTCCATAGGATGTGGGGGTCTATAGGGATGTGGGGTCCATAGGATGTGGGGGCCATAGGATGTGGGGGGGGTGGGGCCATAGGATGTGGGGGGGGTCCATAGGATGTGGGGGCCCATAGGATGTGGGGGGCCATAGGATGTGGGGGCCATAGGATGTGGGGGCCATAGCAGCATGTGGGGGCCATAGCATGTGGGGTCCATAGAAATCGGCTGATCACACTGTTCAATGTCAGGCTTTGTTCTCCTATTATTTGTATGCTTATTCTCTAGGTTTCATGTCAGCTGACCCCGATGAATCATTTTGACTTTGTATAGGAAGAAGCGTGCCAAATAGACTGATGTGAAAGTCTGTTTGTCAATGTCAGCCACAGTGCACGCGTTAACAGACAAAGGTGCTTTTAGGGCGGGGCAAGATCACTTTAATTTGTAAATACATTATAATGCATTATAACCACTTAATTATTTTGATTTGGAAACACAGATTTACACACATTTGAACACAAATTATTAGCTAAAAAAGTTGAGTTTCTGGTTACAAAATTGAAAAGGCACTCTCACATCTGAGCTGTCTTTGTAGCAGGTGCATGGTAACAGTTGAATAAGATGAGGGGAAATAAGAGAGCTCTGACGAAGGCCTTGAGGACGATACGTAAAGCTTAATAAAGAGAGCAGTGATACCAACGAGCAGTATGCAGGTTCCTAGTTACAAAATTACTTCCTTGTAGGCTGCATATTAACAGTGGAGGAAATGGCATCTGTGATTTCTAGGGCACATGAAGGCTACTTCTATAGGCAACTGACACCAGATATATGAAACTATTGGGACAAAGGAAGGAACCAATCCCTAACTCCTGTGTATATATACCTCCGCATTTTATTTTGAACTTTTTGTTTGTAGCTGTGCAGTATTTTGTAGCCAGAACATTGTATATTTCAACAGTATGTCTCAATTAGTGTCTCTGTTTTTGTTGAGTCGACCATCGGTTAGACAATGTTGTGTCTAGTCAGTCGTAGTTTCTGTCTGTCCTTAATAGTTACGTTATACTGGACTCTGTGACCTTTCAGGACTGGAGTCTTGTGATTTTAAGGAGGGGTAGGGGTTATATGTCAAGACATTTGCAGGTGTGTTTGTGTTTTTTCCTAACCCATGGGAAACGCGACATGGACAAAGTTTTTGAAGACCTCTGCTTGGACTCTGGTGGAGATTTCACAGAAAGGATTTTAGAGGAGCCAGTTGGAGAATGGGTTATGTTACTAATATGATTTTAAGTTAATTTAACATGTTTTATTATTTTAAGGTTTCTAGCTCCCCAAAGATCAAATCTTTGAGTCTGATATGAAATATCACGTTGTTAGTAGTGTAAAAAAAACCTTAAGAGGACACAAAGCTAAGGCTTCTGGGTAACTGTATAGGACGTGTAAGCAGCATATGTTCCACCATTCTGGTTCAAGTGACGAGAGAATGTATCTCGAGGTGGATACCGTTGTCAAAGGAGAATAAACTTGTTCGAATCGCTTTCTCTCTTCTTTTTTTTCTCCTCTCTCTGTAAATGGTAACAATCTTTGAGGAGTGAGCCTCTGCTCATTCTGAGGGAGAAGCAGTGTATCCGCCCGCGTGTGGTGGTACTGCTTCTGTCCCAGCTTAGTGGATACACGTCACAGACTCCAGTAGGAAGTCACTTGTGGGCGCACGTAGTGGAGGGGGTAGCCCTTTTTAAATTGTATCCGTGCCTCTGAGTAGATCTAAGTAAAAGTGCTGAATTATGTCAGAACTGTATAGCCTACTGTGTCATTTTGTTAGGTTTGTCATTGAATAAAAATATTTATTTCAGCAGGGTAATATCTCCTATTCCAACATAATCCTGGGCTACATCGTTGGACACAACTGAATGTAGTGTTGAGCTATACATTATATTCTGTTGAGGTAAATACAGTGTATTGTGCATCCAGAAAGTATTCAGACCCCTTGACTTTTTACCCATTTTGTTACGTTACAGCCTTATTCTAAAATGGATTAAATTATTATTTTCCCTCACCGATCTACACACAATACCCCATAATGACAAAGCAAAAACAGGTTTTTAGAAATGTTTGCAAATGTATTAAACATTTTAAAAACGTACCTTATGTACATAAGTAGTCAGACCCTTTGCTGTGAGACTCGAAATTGAGCTTAGATGCATCCTGTTTACATTGATCATCCTTGATGTTTCTACAACTTGATTGTAGTCCACCTGTGGTAAATTCAATGAATTGGACAGGAGTTCAATAAAACACATTTGAAAAGGCACACGCCTGTCTATTTCAAGGTACCACAGTTGGGAGCTTCGTTTTTGCTCTGACATTTACTATGAAGTGGAAGGAAATGTCCGTAGAGCTCTTGAAAGGATTGTGTCGAGGTGCAGATCTGGGGAACAGCACCAAAATAAATTATACATCTTTGAAGGTGCCCAAGAACACAGTGGCCTCCATCATTCTTAAATGGAAGACGTTTGGAACCACTTAAAACCAAATGTTCATGATGTTAAATTGACCGCAGGATAGGTATGCAAGTACCTTTTGGTATACTGAGAAGTGGCAAATAAATGCATCTACTTACATAAGTGATATGAAGGCCTCTAATTGTTTTTTTTTTAAGGTACCTTTGATTCATGTAACTGATCCCATTAAATTGCATCTGTCATAAGGGGGTATAACATTGTAGAATCTCTCCACCAGGGGGCAGCCAATGAGAGAGCGAGAGAGAGCTGTAGAGTCCATTACATCACAGAGCTCATGGAGATGCTGCATGTCATATTGGAATCTCAGGGAGCTCACACTAGTAACCCCATATGTTATAGTATTAACATGAACGCCTAACATGCCAGTCGGTGTGAATTGCCGAATTCAAACAAGGGTTATAAAGATGCACCTTCTAGAGCCTCCTGAATGACCTTTTATCTGGTTAAACAAGACCGTAGTGTTAAAGCAGTGCCCTCTCTGTGACTCTTTCTGACCTTAGTCACCTCTGAGAGGTACTGCTGAATTGCAGTTTAATTTAGTTTTGGCATTAAACATCCCTGTTGTTTAGCAACGGAACAAAAATGGATGAAGATGGTTTGGATCATTTCAGTCAGTGGAGCCTCCTCAGAGGAGGAAGGACCACTTCAGTGAATTTCATAAAAATTGTAAAACATTTAAGATAAAACTATCCTAAATATAATCACGTCACCAAATAATTGATTAAAACACACTATTTTGCAAAGAAGGTCTACAGTAGTGTAACAGTATAGCTTTCATCCGTCCCCTCGCCCCTACCCGGGCTCGAACCAGGGACCCTCTGCACACAGACAGTCACCCACGAAGCATCGTTACCCATCGCGCCACAAAAAACAACTACTTCAAGGTCTCAGAGTGAGTGAAGTCACTGATCGAAACGCTATTAGCGCGCACCACCGCTAACTAGCTAGCCATTTCACATCGGTTACAGTAGCCTCAGCAGCACTCAGTAGGGTAGCACCATGGTGTAGCTGGGGGACAGCTAGCTTCCATCCTCTTCTGGGTACATTGACTTCAATACAAAACCTAGGAGGCTAATGGTTCTCACCCCCCTTCCATAGACTTACACAGTAATTATGACAACTTCCAGAGGATGTCCTCCAACATATCAGAGCTCGAGCAGCGTGAGCTGACATGTTGTCCAGCCAATCAAAGGAACAGAGAATGAATTTAGTACTGAAAGCATAAGCTACAGCTAGCTAGCACTACAGTGCATAAAATGTGGTGGGTAGTTGACTCAAAGAGAGAGAAAATCAGTAGTTAACAGTTTTGAACAAATTAATTTCTTCCAAAATTAAAGAAAAGCAAGAGATAGAAAGAGATGTAATTTTCCCCCCTTCAGTTTCACTTACTTAGCTAGCAAATGCAACTAGCTAGTTTAGCCTACTAAAACACCCTGCTCAAACAGGGGGATGCTATGTTAGCTAGCTGGCTATAACAGAGGGATGCTATGGTAGCTAGCTGGCTATAACCGGGATGCTATGTTAGCTAGCTGGCTCTGACAGAGGGATGCTATGTTAGAGGGATGCTATGTTAGCTAGCTGGCTATAACAGAGGGATGCTATGTTAGCTAGCTGGGTCAGAGGGATGCTATGTTAGCAGAGGGGATGCTATGTTTAGCTGGCTATAACAGAGGGATAGCTGGCTCTGACAGAGGGATGCTATGTTAGCTAGCTGGCTATAATGTTAGCTAGCTGGCTATAACAGAGGGATGCTATGTTAGCTAGCTGGCTATAACAGAGGGATGCTATGTTAGCTAGCTGGCTCTGACAATCCAACACAACACTGGAACTCTTCCAAGTCAAGGTAAGCTTTTAGTTTTACTAATTTATTGCCACCGGGGCCCGCCGGTGTAACTGCTTACTGACTGAACACTAATGTTACTGCATGATTGTAGTGGGTTTACTAGCGAGTTAGTTCTATTAGCTATGCTGACTATGACATTACTTTAGATAATATGGTGACAACGATGCGAGAAGGAATACAACTTGGCTGTGTTTACATTTGATCATTCATTCCGCCAATTAAATAGAAAAAAACAGGGATAAACATACTTGAATTTGAGTATCATGTAGTAACCTAAACCTATTGATGTTACATTGAACTGAGTGAATGGAAATGAATGACAGTCATCCAATATGCTGTAATAGAAATAAGGCCATGACTCATGAAAATAAATTGTCCTCCCTCATCTTAAACAGCATCTGACAGACACTGATTTCAGTGCATATTCCGTCTTGCTCTTGCAAGATATATCTATATGCTAATATAAAAACTCATTTCGAACATGTATTTGTGTATTTAATGTAAAGTTACGAGTATTCATACAATATATAAAACACGAGTTTTATATAACAAGTCAGAGGAATTGTTGGTTACAATACAATCACGACAAGCTGTTGGTGCTGTAAAAGCGCTGTAGGTCCTTCTGATCAGGGCCGGCCTGGGTCTCAACTCGCTGTTGACAGTTAGAATAGTAGAATACACACGGTGAAATTTGGTAGCGCATCAGCAGATTTCCTCTTAAACCAGTCACTGATAGTCACTCAATTTACCCATGTCAACGACATTTTTTTAAATATTGGTAAATTAGTCTCTAATCAGCTATCTGAAAAATACACATTTTCCACCGGCAAGAGAGGGGCCACTTAAAGAATGTGCCTGCAAGGTGCCACCCCAGCCCTGGCTCTGAACGTAAACAGGAAATGACATATATAAAAGATGCTACATATAGTCTGGTACTAATTATTTGACTTCCTATTCTTTGTCCATTAGGACCTCTGCCCTGACAGTATAGGCTCAGGCTGAGGCGACACAGTAACCATCTGCCATTATGACCAAGTCTCTAAGCATCATACTAAAGAATGGTGCAGGCAGGGGCAAGGAACATGTATCGTGTGAGCTGCTGGCTGACACAAAGTTTCAAGAGGGAAAGGCGTTTTTTTAAAATCAGGGATGATAGATCGGTGGGGATTCTCCATGTCACTATGATTAACCTGACGGCAGAGGATGAGGTCTTGTATCATCTGTATGTTGTATCACTTTACAGGAAGGATGGCTACCACCACTTTATCTCTATGTCAAACCAGGGGAAGGTTTTGGGGTATGTTTGTGTGTGTGTGTGTGTGTGGTGACACTCCTATTTTGTCATGTTGATGGACAGAAAATGTTTTGAGTACATTCAGGCTTCCATACTAACACTCTATCCCCAGTAGGTCCCAACCACAGCCAAGGAGAGCCAGCCACAGCCAAGGAGAGCCAGCCACAGCCAAGGAGAGCCAGCCACAGCCAAGGAGAGCCAAGGAGAGCCAACCAGAGCCAAGGAGAGCCAAGGAGAGCCAACCAGAGCCAACCAGGGCCAAGGAGAGCCAACCAGGGCCAAGGAGAGCCAACCAGGGCCAAGGAGAGCCAACCAGAGCCAAGGAGAGCCAACCAGAGCCAACCAGAGCCAAGGAGAGCCAAACAGAGCCATGGTAAATCGTTGCCCTCGTCCCAACCTCGGTGCCTCTTGTCACTCCTCCCAGCCAGACAGACAGACACCCCAGTCACATTCCGCACGGTTACATGGCCCATAGCAGGACATCACTGCCATCTTCAGCAAATCAACAGCACGAGGATTGAATTAAATTAGAGAGCAAAAGGAGAGAGAAGACATACCAGAAGCAAAGTGTGTTGCAATGTTATTCAGTTTGTTTGTGATACTGTGTCATATACACACACACACACACACACACACACACACAGATGACTCACCTTGGCATGAGCCTGCTGGCCTCACTTTTGGCTTGAACACTTCTTGCTCAGACATGAGAATGGGTAGTCATGGTGACTGAAGCTCCACATAGCCTATGTGGAATGTGTTGGTCTTGTTACTGTAAGTAGGTTAAAACAAGCCAGTGCTTGTAAACCATGTCCCTTACTAGTCCCATGTCCTTCCTATACCTACAGGCTCGTATGGACGCTCACCAGATGGATTATTTTTGCCATCCTGCAAGTCTGCACTGTGGCTGCTTCAAGGTGGAGAAGGGAGATAAATGCATAGCGACCCCAAGCCCTGTAACCCCTCACTCCGAAGTTGAATTGCCCTTAATAACCGCTGGTCCAGAGTCAGATATTCTTCTGTCCCCAATAGATTAAGGGTTTGGATTGGGGTTAGGATAATCTGATCCTAGATCTGTGGTTCGAGGAAACTTCTCAAGTTCTTCCTCCACTGGACCAGGAAAGAACCAGAACTTTGGCCTTGAATGACCTTTGACCTCCTACGTTATATGAATAGTCAGCACAAGCTGGGCAAAGTACCGCCACAGTTTGCTCTATTGTTTACCAAATCAATGGCACACTGATAGTAACTAGTAACTACTAACAATTTGATACCACGAAATTGGGCTAGAAAAGGGGTAGTATAAAATATAAAAGAAATTCAGGAGAGGACTTCCCGCTGTGCAGTTTCCGTGCGTGTTCGCACTCTGAAAAGATGTCTAGGAGCAATGCAACGTTACAGCAACCTCTATCACGATGACATTCAAATCCTCACCGCTACCAGGGCTTTGTCCTACACTGCAGAAGTAGCTCAAGTCATAAGATATTTCTGCTACCATTGACGTTCCAAGCTTTATCCCTTTTGTTCGCGGGCTCAAGTATATAAAGTATGTAGCCCTGTGTCATGTGGAGAAGTTTCCTCATTTGGGAACCTGTTGTTTAAAAAAAATGCTTTATCCTCTTTAAAAAATGTCTATCCACACTTGCTGTCGCTTCATTAACGAAACAATTGCTAGAGCACCTACCAATCCAATTATATCCGGTCTGTCATCACTCCAATCATTTGCTGAACATTTTCAATGACAGAGTGCCTTCGGAAAGTATAAAGACCCTCTTGACTTGTTCCACGTTTCGTTAGGTTACAGCCTCATTCTAAAATGCATTTAAACAGTTTTTACCCCCTCGTCAATCTACACACACAATACCCTATAATGACAAAGGAAAAACTGTTTTTTATAAATGTTTGCTAATTTATCAAAACAAAAAAAAACTGAAATATCACATTTACATACAGTGGCAAGAAAAAGTATGTGAACCCTTTGGAATTATCTGGATCTCTGCAGAAATTGGTCATAAAATTAGTCACAACAACAAACACAGTCTGCTTAAACTAATAACACACAAATTATTGTATTCAACATGGACAAGAAAAATACATCATTTAAACATTCACTGTGTAGGTTGGAAAAAGTATTTGAACCCCGAGGCTAATGATTTCTCCAAAAGCTAATTGGCGTCAGAAGTCAGCTAACCTGGAGTCCAATCAATGAGACAAGATTGGTGATGTTGGTTAGAGCTGCCCTGCCCTATAAAAAAAACACACAATTTGAGTTTGCTATTCACACAAAGCATTGCCTGATGTGAACCAGAGATCTCAGAAGACCCAAGATTAAGAATTGTTGACTTGCATAAAGCTGGAAAGGGTTACAAAAGTATCTCTAAAAGCCTTGATGTTCATCAGTCCACAGTAAGACAAATTGTCTATAAAGACAATTGAGAAAGTTCGGCACAGTTACTACTCACCCTAGGAGTGGCCGTCCTGCAAAGATGACTGCAAGAGCACAGCGCAGAATACTCAATGAGGTTAAAAAGTATCTTAGTGTCAGCTAAACACTTATAGAAATCTCTGGAACATGCTACCATCTCTGTTGACGAGTGTACGATATGTAAAACACTAAACAAGAATGGTGTTCATGGGAGGACACCACAGAAGAAGCCACTGCTGTCCAAAAAAAACATTGCTGCACGTCTGAAGTTTGCAAAAGAGCATCTGGATGTTCCACAGCGCTATTGGCAAAATATTCTGTGGACAGATGAAACTTAAGTTGAGTTGTTTGGAAAGAACACACAACACTAAGTGTGGAGAAAAAAAGTCATGGTTTGTAGCTTCTTTTCTGCCTCAGGGCCTGGACAGCTTGCTATCATCGACGACAAAATGTCTTGATAAACATTTTTCAGGAGAATGTAAGGCTATCAGTCCACCAATTTGAAACTCAACAGAAGATGTGTGATGCAACAGGACAATGACCCAAAACACAGAAGTAAATCAACAACAGAATGGCTTCATCAGAAGAAAATGCGCCTCAAGAGTCCTGACCTCAACCCGAATTTGAGATGCTGTGGCATGACCTCAAGAGAGCGGTTCACACCAGACATCCCAAGAATATTGCTGAACTGAAGCAGTTTTGTAAAGAGGAATGGTCCAAAATTCCTCCTGACCGTTGTGCAGGTCTGATCTGCAACTACAGAAAACGTTTGGTTGAGGTTATTTCTGCCAAAGGAGGGTCAACCTGTTATTAAAACCAAGGGTTCACATACTTTCCCCACCCTGCACTGTGAATGTTTACACAGTGTGTTCATAAAGAATGAAAGTGTATAATGGTTTGTTTTTAGTTTAAGCAGACTATTTGTCTGTTGTGACTTAGATGAAGATCAGATCAAATTTCCTGACCAATTTATGCAGAAATACAGGTAATTCCAAAGGGTTCACATACTTTTTCTTGCCAATGTAAGTCTTCAAACCCTTTACTCAGTACTTTGTTGAAGCATCTTTGGCAGCGATTACAGCCTCAAGTCTTCTTGGGTATGATGCTACAAGCTTGGCACACCTGTATTTGGGGAGTTTATCCCATTCTTCTCTGCAGATCCTTAAGCTCTGTCAGGTTTGATGGGGAGCGTTGCTGCACAGCTATTTTCAGGTCTCTCCAGATATGTTAGATCGGGTTCAAGTCCGGGCTCTGGCTGGGCCACTCAAGGACATTCAGAGACTTGTCCCGAAGCCACTTGTGCGTTGTCTTGGCTGTGTACTTAGGGTCATTGTCCTGTTGGAAGGTGAACCTTCGCCCCAGTCTGAAGTCCTGAGTGCTCTGGAGCAGGTTTTCATCAAGGATCTCTCTGTACTTTGATCCGTTCTGCTATGCCTCGATCCTGACTAGTCTCCCAGTTCCTGCCCCTGAAAAACATCCCCACAGCATGATGCTGCCCCCATAATGCTTCACTGTAAGGATGGTGCCAGGTTTCCTCCAGACGAGACACTTGGCATTCAGGCCAAAGAGTTAATCTTGTTTCTCATGGTCTGAGAGTCTTTAGGTGCCTTTTGACAAACTCTAGGTGGGCTGTCATGTGCTGTTTACTGAGGAGTGGCTTCCGTCTGGTCACTACCATAAAGGCCTGATTGGTAGAGTGCTGCAGAGATGGTTATCCTTCTAGAAGCTTCTCCTGTCTCCACAGAGTAACTCTGGAGCTCTGTCAGAGTGACTATCAGGTTCTTGGTCACCTCCCCGACCAAGGCCCTTCTCCCCCGATTGCTCAGATTGGCCGGGCGGCCTGCTCTAGGAAGAGTCTTGGTGGTTCCAAACTTATTCAGTTTAAGAATGATGGAGGCCACTGTGTTCTTGGGGACCTTCAATGCTTCAGAAATGTTTTGGTACCTTTCCCCAGATCTGTGCCTCGACACAATCCTGTCTCTGAGCTCTACGGACAATTCCTTTGACCTCATGGCTTGGTTTTTACACTGACATGCACTGTCAACTATGGGACCTTTATATAGACAGGTGAGTGCCTTTCCAAATCATGTCCAATCAATTTAATTTACCACAGGTGAACTCCAATCAAGTTGTATAAACATCTCAAGGATGGTCAATGGAAACAGGATGCACCTGAGCTCAATTTCGAGTCTCATAACAAAGGATCTGAATACTTATGTAAATATATTTCATTTTATACATTTGCAAAAATCTTTTCACTTTGTCATTTTGGGGTATTGTGTGTAGATTGCTGAGGATTCTTTTTTTTAATCCATTTTAGAATAAGGCTGTAACATCAAGGGGTCTGAATACTTCCCGAAGGCACTGTACGTGAGGCTACTTTAGACTCAGTGACACCAGTTAAAACCAAGATTAAACTGTCTGCCATGAGTCTCACCCTGGTTAAATGACCACACTTGTGCCTTAAAAAGTGAACTTAGAAAGGCTGAACGTAAATAGAAGGCCTGCAAACTTCCAGTATTTTATGAAATAATGAGGAATCTGATGATCAATTTCACTGTTGCGATTAAAGATGCAAGAGCGAACTAGTTCTCTACCCTAATCTGAGAAATTCCACAAGTCAGAAATGATGTTTAATTAAGGCAATTGAGTGTTGTTGGTGCCCCCCATATATACTATATGGAAAATTATTAATTTTAAAATCCCCAATAAAAACATGCTATCGGATCTTTCAGCACTCTGAATGAGTTTACGTTAAACGTCAGCACCATCAGATTTCTGTTTACGGAGTTGACAAAAATTGAATTATTCTTCATTAAAGTGGTATGTATACACAGTAACAATTTCGTTTTTCCTCCGTTTATGACTCGAAAACCTAATTAAATGTAACATGTGAACCCAAATTAATATTATATGAGGCCGATGGAGTTTACAGTTTATGATTGTAGTCATGGTGATTCCAATATTGTTTAAATCCATCAACAGTATTAGTATGGTATAGCTGACTTTGCTCATTCCTGATTTAATTTAGGATTTTAGACAAAAATGACAGTGTTGACCACATCTCCTTACACATCTTTTAGGAATCACAGTTTTGAGAGAAATGCTCTTTAATGTCACAGAGGGCTACACAATATAATTGTTCAGTTAATATCCATTATTGGTTATACACTTTTTTTTAATAGTTTGAAATGGGGTTCCTTTCATCTGCACAAGAGCAGACATGTAAATAAATAATATTTCAAATATTTAAACAATTTATACAACAAATATTTTCCCTGGTAAAATTCCCCGAAATGGGCAAATAAAGTATCTGACCTAAATTCCCGATACGCTACACATTTTGCCATGAGGCTGATTTTGTTTTTGCCGTTTTAAAGCTAATTTCATGCCATTTTAATAATAAACATGTATTTAATGACTTATGACGTGTTCATCTATCTGGGGGCAAAGATCATTCGGTTACTCATCTGTAGATTTTGTTTGTATTTGTATTGCATGCGTTTAGTTCAGTTTCCCAAATACGTCTGCTACATAGGCATAGTATATATATATCTATACCAGAGTTCTGCGCTGGCCCTTTGCTCTCTGTGTATCCATTCTAGCTCAGTGGGTGTATCAAACAATAGGTCTGTATGGCAGAGGGAGACACATTCATAACTAGAGTGTAGAGGCCTGCGCGCCGTCCTGCAATAGATGGGTGGAGCCCTATCTGTGCCAAAGCCCACCTTTTGATACCATGGAATCTGTTTTTCGTCAATATAGCCACGCAGCACACTGAACATCCCCTGTGCCGTTTCATGCTCGGGAATCGCGAGACAGAACAATATGTCCTCTTGAATAGCATACCACAACATGTAGCGAACAAAAGTCGATGCATCTCGGCCCTCACAGCTAACGTCCATTTGGTGAGCATTCGGTGGGGAGTTTGAGTCGTTCAGTCAGTTTCCTCTTGATTGCTAGCTATAGCATACATTTTTTGTTTCACAGAGTTATCTGACAACGGTATTGATGCGAGTTGTTGTGTCTCTGCCACCCCACACATTAGTTTCATGATATCAATTGAGGCCGGTAATATTAAAATCTCTGCAATAGAGTGATTTCAGAGCGCAGCGGGCTTAGCCATTCACGGTGGGAATGATTCAAGTGCGGCTTTTCCCTTGATCTAAGTACGCTCTCTGGTTGAAATGTAACTTTTAGATTTGAATAATTTTTATTCAGATTTAAGGTTAAGCATATTACAATGATTGAGAGAAATACGATATAATTTATTTTTATTTCAAAATAAATTACCAGGATTTTGAAAATTCTCCCTCGACCCCATTTTCATATCAGGCGTCCCCACATGGGGTCGCGACCCCTAGTTTTGTAAGGGCTGCACTATGGTGAGCGTTACATTCATGCCAGGAACGAGAGGGTTAAAACGGGGAGGGGATCATGCTGGGAGGCTGACGTATCGAGAACAGTCGGTGGATAACTGGGTTGCAACATCAATAACAATCGGTATAATACCGCTGGATCATCGGCGTTGCATGCGTTTAAATACAGGAATCCCGCAGGCTTATTGAATGCGATTGGTATGCATTTTCACAACCCTAGTAGAACACTGCAAAGAGGACATTTTGACTCATTCGTGGTTTCGTTATCTGTAACGAGGGCGTTACAGGAAAGATGCCTTGTCCAACGGTGAGTGCGGTGCGCGATCGCAGATGATAAAGAACGGTGCATTTTAATTTTGATATGTAGATATAACACACGGCTTATCGTGTTATAGTTGGAATAACCGTGTATAGGAAAATATCTATGACAAATGGAGTAGAACAGATGCTAAAATGCGAGGTGCCCGGTCTATTTGCGCAGGTGGATCACCAACCTGATGTTAACAATCGCGTTTCTCCCCGCGTCTGCCGGGTCGGTATGCTGTGAAGCTGGTTGTGAATACCAGGACTCGAGTCATGCTTCCCGGGGTCGGCGTGTTTGGCACCAGTTTGACCACGCGGGTGATTATCCCGCTTTTGAAGAACGAAGGATTCGCGGTCAAGGCTCTATGGGGACGGACTCAGGAGGAAGCCGAGGAGCTGGCCAAAGAAATGAACGTACCGTTTTATACCAATAGAATCGACGACGTTTTGCTGCATCAGGATGTGGATTTGGTGTGTATCAACCTACCTCCACCTTTAACGCGGCAGATTGCTGTCAAAACATTAGGTGAGTCGTGGTGAAGAAATGGGATGATGTGACATGCGCGATATTGCCTTGGGGAAATCAATAGATAATACTTAAATCACAGTTTGTTACAAAATGTAAATGTATTATTCTCAATGAACAGGGGTGTAGTAAGGTAGACCATTTGCGTAGAAGAGTTGGCCTGTTTGATGTGAACATAGACAGGTGTGGCATTCTTTCCCAATCAACTGCAATATTTTGTATTTGGGAGGGGGGCAGTGTGGTGTAAAACAAAATATATATATTGCAGTTGATTGGGAAAGAATGCCACACCTGTCTATGTTCACATCAAACAGGACAACTCTTCTTTGCAAATAGCCTACTACTACTACTAATAGCTTACACTAATAGCTTACACCCCTGTTCATTGAGAATAATGCATTTCAATGTTGTTATAAACTGACTGTGATTTAAGTATTCTCTATTGATTCTCTAATGCTGTAAAAAAAAAAAAATCAGCTGCAATCTGAATGAAAATGAAAACGCACAGCTGCTACTTCTGTGTAATCCACCCCTTTCATACAGAAGGGTTTCTCCATCACTAAGCCAGATAGTCAGGGTCTCATGTTGGCCTACATTGAAGGGTTGGGTGGGCTACACCACACTGTCCAGTAGCCATTACACCCCTGGATCCAAATGTATTTTTATGAAGGATTGTCATTGGCTGCTGCCTTGGGAACACACAACACAGCCCGAGTCTCAACAGGGAAGTAGAATAGAGGGATGGGAAGATTAGTAGCTCATCGAGACCATCCCCCACAACATGAACCAGTTAACAGTTTTGAAAATTGAATTGTTACATCATTCTGACACTGATCCCCGTCTGACTATCGACCTCTCTAGACCATGTGATAATGGATACGTCAGACGGACGGACTGACACACACGCATATGTCCAGTGGCGATGATCACATAGGAAATAACCCTGAGTCATGGTTCATATCCTGACACGGGACCTGGCACAGGGAGTCTCAAGGAGGACCCCCCCCCCGAGCTGGCTGACCCAGCAGAGAGGGGAAAGATGCGTCACTATGGCAACGTTACAGAAGATGACACCCTCGTAATAAGTAGCCTTACTCTCTGAGAGCTGTGGCCTTGTTACATCAGCAGAGACTGAGTATAGTTAGCATATGGGTCAGACTCAGCAGATGGGAAGTCATGGCCTTAGAGGAGTTCAACAGGGTACTCTCACTGCTACTACTATGTTGTTATTGTACTTCTGACAGGTTTACTGCACAGGTGGGCCAGTGTGTGTGTTCCTGACACTTTTAATTGATCTTTCTTTCCACTGTAAATCTCTGGATAAGAGTGTTTGCTAAATTTGTATTATTATTATTATTATTTATTTTAACCTTTATTTAACCAGACAAGTCAGTTAAGAACAAATTCTTATTTTCAATGAGGGCCTAGGAACAGTGGGTTAACTGCCTGTTCAGGGGCAGAACGACAGATTTGTACCTTGTCAGCTCGGGATTTGAACTTGCAACCTTCGGTTACTAGTCCAACGCTCTAACCACTAGGCTACCCTGCCGCCCCAAATGGTAATGGGATGTCAACTCTTCCTAACCGGGAAGGCTTGGGAAAGGGCCCAGACCAATATATTTGGTTATCATTGATGAGTGCCGATTTTTACATTTTGACTTTTTAATTGATCTTTCTTTGTACTGTTGCCCAATCAGCGGCAGCAGCTGACAGCAACACCAGATAACATCAGCCTCAAGGACACCGCAGTGGTAGAGCTGGATGAGGTCGTGGAAGTTCATTAACCTAATGTCATACCAGACCCTGTTTGACAAGAATAACCACAGCACGGAAGCTACGGAGCTGAGAGGTCAATGCGTCATCACTGTAACTTTGAGTAAATTCATAGTGCATGATTTTGTTACAGGAGTGTCGGTATGCATGGTGACGATCTCTGTCATAACTTGAATTTTACTCTGGCCTGACGTACAGTGTAATGTCCCCAACAGTGACCGTTCCCTCAGAGTCAACATGTCCTCTAGCTTCTAATCTTACACAGTTGTCTTTAGAAGAGCCCCCTGTTCATTTCCCCGTTCCTGCTTTGTTTTGGTTAATGTAGTGATGGTGTTATCAGACGAGAAAGGAAAGCCTCCGTTTATTTCATGACTGGACTAATGTGACTGAATCGGAATGTGTGCGCGCACAACTCCTAGGAATTTGTTCCATTTATATCCGTGGTGACTGTCCTCACGCGTTATCTCTCCATCTGAACAGGTACAGACACTTTATTATTATTATTATTATTATTTATCATTATTTTACATTGTCGTGTCTTGAGTTGGGATGCAGGCCTGTATGGAAATGTTGGAGCTGACTACATAGTTTAGGATGTCAACCTGGAACGCTGTAGCCCCGCCTCTCCGTTGTGTGTCAGAAGCATTCTTTTTTTAGCTCGCTCTCTCACTCTCTGACGTGAGGAGGGCGAGGGTCAAGATACTGGTACTGTGACAGCGGCCCATTATGGCTCAGGAAAGTGCTGGCTTGGAATAGTTGGCAGTGGAATACAAAACTATTTCCCCTTTGGGAATGTGCACTTGGAAGGCATTTGCCAACACAGTCCAACCCAAACCAGAGGTCCTGACTTTGGGCATTGAACCAAACCAAGTAAACCAGGCTAAAACATTAGCATGAGCCCAGTGTTTTTCCCCCTAGCAACTGCTATTGTTATGCGGTTTTACCTTTCAGTGTGACAATCTAAGTCCCATTACAGCCAACTGGTATATCCAGCCAGGCCACATCGCTTCTTCAATAGTGATTTTTATTGTTGGGTTTTTCACCCTCCTCCTTCCTACTATAGCATTCTGTTGACGCAGAGAGTCTGATACATTTCTCAGGGAATTGGCTCTTTGGCAAGCAAGTGTGCCTGTTGCAATTAGTATCTTGTCTCCCAGTCTACGTTTTTAAAGAAGGACTCGTGCGAGCGACTAGCATTTCTTGGCCGACGACCATATGAAAGTGCGTTTTCAGGCTGTTGAGGATTAGTAGCTCCTTTTGCTCATTCCATTTTTTTTTTTTTTTTTACCCGAATACATTTAGCGTTTCTGATCCACTCCGCCCAAATAACATCCCATTTTGCTTCTGTGATGTTTGAGCGAGGCAATAGGAGGCACGAGAGGAAAAAGAGCAGATTCCTCCTAGCGTCTGGCCTACTACATTCATACAATCAGAGACTCTGAAAGAGGTTCACACATGTCATTCTGGGAGAACAATGAACAGCCAGAACACAAAGCCAAGTAGTTAAACCACAGTGTGTGAACGTTGTACAATAATTATAGACTACAGACATTTGTCAGTTCTATCGGTCTGTCAGTCTCTTCTAACTATGGCATGTCAATCAGTGTCTGTTTTTATAGGCTGCTCACACCCACTATGAAGTTAATTCAGGGGAACAGAAACCTAGTGGAGATGTGATCGGTGAGGTGAATTAGTTGGACCTGAGAGGGAGGTTAAAAACCTAGTCTTTCCACATTTCATTTTCCTGTAAACCTATTCACACTTTTCATATCACTGCATGCAAAGGAGAGGAGACGAGGAGAAGAAGCCACTTTAGACTAATGAGATGCACCCTACAGTCTATTTCGTCTATTGAGACTCACCCTACAGCCTCTCCTCTCTGGCTCAGTGCTGGATCTATGATGCAACTAAGCTTTACAGCATCGCGTAAGCATTCCTGCGGTCCTCAGCCTGGCCCTGGCACCAGTGGCCGGGCCATCAGGTAACAGGTCAGCGTCCTCTGAAGCTGAACCGACAGACACTTCCTGATCCCCGCTGACTGTAGGATGCTGCTAAATATAGAAGAAGCCCAGGAGGACCTACAGGGGTGCAGCGGTACTAATCATGTGACGTTGAAAAGGGGCAAGTAGGCCTCCCTTTGCTTGAACACTGACACACACACGCTAGACTTCTGATACACCTGGTACCTACCCAACTCTGCCTGGATTGGATATCATCATGCCCCTGCAGTTGCTTCACGTGCGTGTAAGTTACACTAGCTGCAACTGGCTAACCTCTGTGACACTTTGTGTGTGCCACTGTCCTTTCTATGCCGAAAGCTTTCCTAGTCTGAAGGTGGTCTGTCGAGGGAGCTTGGTTATAGACTAGTCTGGTGGTCTGTCGAGGGAGCTTGGTTATAGACTAGTCTGAAGGTGGTCTGTCGAGGGAGCTTGGTTATAGACTAGTCTGAAGGTGGTCTGTCTAGGGAGCTTGGTTATAGACTAGTCTGAAGGTGGTCTGTCTAGGGAGCTTGGTTATAGACTAGTCTGAAGGTGGTCTGTCTAGGGAGCTTGGTTATAGACTAGTCTGAAGGTGGTCTGTCTAGTCTGAAGGTGGGGAGCTGAAGGTGGTCTGTTAGGGATGTTATAGACTAGTCTGAAGGTGGTCTGTCGAGGGAGCTTGGTTATAGACTAGTCTGAAGGTGGTCTGTCTAGGGAGCTTGGTTATAGACTAGTCTGAAGGTGGTCTGTCTAGGGAGCTTGGTTATAGACTAGTCTGAAGGTGGTCTGTCTAGGGAGCTTGGTTATAGACTAGTCTGAAGGTGGTCTGTCTAGGGAGCTTGGTTATAGACTAGTCTGAAGGTGGTCTGTCTAGGGAGCTTGGTTATAGGAGCTTGGTTATAGACTAGTCTGAAGGTGGTCTGTCTAGGGAGCTTGGTTATAGACTAGTCTGAAGGTGGTCTGTCTAGGGAGCTTGGTTATAGACTAGTCTGAAGGTGGTCTGTCTAGGGAGCTTGGTTATAGACTAGTCTGAAGGTGGTCTGTCTAGGGAGCTTGGTTATAGACTAGTCTGAAGGTGGTCTGTCTAGGGAGCTTGGTTATAGACTAGTCTGAAGGTGGTCTGTCTAGGGAGCTTGGTTATGGACTAGTCTGAAGGTGGTCTGTCTAGGGAGCTTGGTTATAGAGCTAGTGAAGGTGGTCTGTCTAGGAGCTTGGTTATAGACTAGTCTGAAGGTGGTCTGTCTATGTGGGTGGAGCGGGTAGAGATTATAACAGAACATGACCAAGATGGTTAAATGACCAGATGGTCGAATAATAATAAGGCAGAACAGTCTGCACAGTCAGAGGTCCTGGGGCAGGGAGGTCTGAAACTGAGCAGGAGCATGGCCAGGTGGACTGGGGACAGCAAGGAGTCCTCATGTCAGGGTAGTCCTGGGACATGGTCCTAGGGCTCAGGTCCTCCGAGAGAGAGAAAGAAAGAGAGAAGGAGAGAATTAGAGAACGCACACTTAGATTCACACAGGACACCGAATAGGACAGGAGAAGTACTCCAGATATAACAAACTGACCCTAGCCCCCACACATAAACTACTTCTGAAGGTGGTCTGTCTAGCTTGGAGCAGCTTGGTTATGGACTAGTCTGAAGGTGGTCTGTCTAGGGAGCTTGGTTATGGACTAGTCTGAATGTGGTCTGTCTAGGGAGCTTGGTTATAGACTAGTGAGGGAGCTTGGTTATCTCTTACTGTATCTAGAGCAGCCATCCATGATCTCTTAGAGAATGATGATGACCAGAATGTAAATCTGGTGTGATTAAGCTTCAGGGCAGGCAGAACATGTTGGTCTAGATGATCTACTAGTCTTCCATCCCTCTGTTCTAAGGTCCCTGTTGAGACTCAGGCTGTTGTTGTGTTCACAGTTTTCTGGTTAGCCAGGCGTATAGGAGACAGAATGACAGTGTCATTCCCTTATTTCCTTGAATGGCAAAGCTTGTTTCTTTTGTTGGGAGTTTACAGGTGGCCCTTCATGTTTACTCCTCCAGGACAACCATTTACATGCACAGCAGATTGGCCAGTGTTACCTAACATTTCTAGTGTTGATTCAGGTGTTGCATTAACACTTGCTGGTGTAAAAATAACCTAAGTGTTGGTGTTTAATAACCAGTGTTTAACCAAAACCACACCCATTATTATCATATTTCCCAAAAATGCTCTATTGCAGGTAGATTTTTTCAAAATGTTTTTGTTTTTATACATATGGATTAATTAATCTCATGCTACTCAAATATAACATACATTTTTCTAAACTAATCCAATCTGTTTTATTCCACCCATTACTGAAATTGTTGTTCCAGTTTAGGTAGTCTCCTATCTTAGACTTCCCAACCCGGCAGTCATTCTGAATTCAGGTTATTGGTGAATAAAAATGCCATATGTTGGATATCCCAACTAGCTGGATTCCATTAGGAATTTCACTTTGGAAGGCAGCATAATGTGACCTGCGTTCCTAAAAACCACGTGTTTCAGGCCACTGTATTAGGGCAAACCTAAGCCCTCAAAATAAAGCCTTTTTTTTTTTAAATGCTTGTAACATGTTGAATAATTCAATGTTTACTGATAATATATGCACTTAGGATCTCACTTGGTGTGAAGGCCATAGGACAAAAAAAGACTGCAAAAACCATGTCTCTTATCACTAACAAATACAGTCATGGGTGGTAACTCCACAATTCGCCAGAAAGGCAAGGCATTCTGGGAAACATGTAACACTGGAGAATTTGTTGTGTGCTAATAGAAGCTGGAGTGGGAGAAAAAAAGGCCTACTCTTGCGCTCCTGTGAAGTTGTCTATGTTGGAAAAACTGAATCTCAGAACAGGAGCTCTACCAGCCTACCTTCTCCCAGTACTGAAAAGTGAGCATTGCTCAAGTTAGGGGGAAGTTTACTCATGGAAACACGTCCATGTCTATGAAATGAGGGTCCGTTCTTTTGCTGTTCTGTGGCCCCACTTGTTAAAGTTTGTTTTGACAGTGCCAGATCCTTCTGTAGCTCAGTTGGTAGAGCATGGCGCTTGTAACGCCAGGGTAGTGGGTTCGATCCCCGGGACCACCCATATGTAGAATGTATGCACACATGACTGTAAGTCGCTTTGGATAAAAGCGTCTGCTAAATGGCATATATTATTATTATTATTATATTAGATCGGCTACATTTGGCCATGCACGAAGCCTTATTTTCCTGCTGCTGTTCATGTTGAGATACGCTGCGCTAACCGTCTGTACTTGTGGCACTGATCCAAATATCCATCCAGGGATTTTCTACAGGATCGCCTTATTGTTGCCCAATAATGAATGACTGTTTGTGGGGACGTGATGTTCCTTTTAAGCAGAAGGGAAGTGTAGGCGTTTTCCCTAAACCACTCCTTCCAGGTGAGTTTTTAAACGGGGCTAGTCTTGTCTACACAAAGTACAGACTTGCAGCTACTGTACCAGTCAGTAAGAAACCAGGGATTACAGTATTTCTCTGCATACACTCATAGACACAGAACCTATTGTGACAAGCTATTGACACAGAACCTATTGTGACAAGCTATTGACACAGAACCTATTGTGACAAGCTATTGACACAGAACCTATTGAAAAAGATTTATTGCTGGTTGCCACAAACCTAAGCTAGTGCAGTGTTAGGTTTCCTACCTATCGTCATTGCCGGGGGGGACTTCTCAAATATCCTTTATGTGAGTTTGTAAGGGAGCAGCCACACTCGTGTTTCATAATTGGACGATGGGGACGAGAGACGGGAGGTAGGCCCACATTGAGGCAGTCCCGTGAGGGGACAGCAGATTTCACTACTACCCAAAGGTCCCCATCATTCATCTGCGTTAGGAAAGGGTCTCTTAACATAAGGTTTGGGCTGACAGTAACAGGAACCCAGATGATCAGTTCAAAACATGCTATTAATAATGCAGCTATTGTGTTTTAATGCTAACAGGGGTTTGAAAGAAGAGACTTGTACTGTAAAACGGTAAGGACATTTGTATCCCATGTAGCCGCAGGACATTTCTCACTTTGTGTGTGTGTGTGTGTGTGTGTGTGTGTGTGTGTGTGTGTGTGTGTGTGTGTGTGTGTGTGTGTGTGTGTGTGTGTGTGTGTGTTCACGCTCCAGTATTTGAGAATATTCAAGTGCACCTTTGCAGGGTGTCTTGCTAGCAGCAATGAGCAACAGGGGAAAAAGGAAGTTCCCTGCTATGGAGATGCTAATGATGGCCACAGACACTATGGGCGGCTGTCGATAAGAGCCTATTGAGGGTGCAGCATCCAAAGGCTTAGTTAAGAACAATGCCTCAGTGCCATACCCCAAAACTTCCCTCCTGAGTGATGTGTAGTTGCATACCCCTTTATCTTGCTTCTAATCTCTCGTTTTCTTCCCAGCAACAATTTAAACACATGTCTCCTGGTGAAGTCAGACGTGTTTTCAACCTCAAAGAAAAATGACTTCACAGGAACAAAGACTCCCAAGATAATTTTTGCATACTGATTTTCATTTCCTGACATTGTGGACATCTATCACTTCAGTTTAATTAAATATTAGCTTTCTTTATTTAGGCATGGACTGCACTGAAAATGTAGCTCTTTATCTGACAATGTTGTACACCATGACGATAAACTAAACCTTGAATAAAAATGAACCTTTTTTAATTTGACCTTTATTTTCCTAGGCAAGTCAGTGAAGAACAAATTCTTATTTTCAATGACTGCCTAGGAACAGTGGGTTAACTGCCTGTTCAGGGGCAGAACGACAGATTTGTACCTTGTCAGCTCGGGGATTCGAACTTGCAACCTTACGGTTACTAGTCCAACGCTCTAACCACTAGGCTACCCTGCCGCCCCAATGATAATCATGGCATTGGCATTTTCTATTCATGGTATTCAGGGACAATATGCACTGCCTCTTGACATTTCCCACATTCATCATAGCCGTTGATGCCGCTTCACTTTACAATGTCTATTTTTTAAATCTCCAATCCTCCGTACTACCAGCACATGGCAGGCACGAGGGCCCTACTCCATGAAGGGCTCAGGAATTAAGCAGTCCTACGCTCCGTCCTCTAATATACTGTACACAGCAAGTCACTGTGTCATTCAGAGGGTACGCTGAATGGTCTGCAGAGTTTTTGTCTGCATAGCTCTAGGTCAGAATGAATTGTACGCCATAGGCATTCTAGGCATTCTAGGAGAATGATGGCTGTGGCAGAATGTAAATGAAAATGTTTTTTTCTTACAGTATTCTGGGTTGGTCTGCATTGTAGTTGGATGGCAGAATTTGGACAGGAAGTAAATGAGTGATGCTTAAGAAGTAGGCCATTCCCTCGAATAGAGAACCCGAGCAGAGAGATGGTCAGGTTTTGTTGGAGTGTGTGGTGGTTGCTATGGCCCTCTGCTCTGTGACCTTGGCACACCGGCACGGTAAATGCCTCTCTCTGCTCTGACCTTTGGCACACCGGCATGGTAAAGGTCTCTGTTGAACCCTGTGTGCTGAGAAATGGCTATAACACTCATACCATCTGTTTGCTCATGTAAATAATCGTCTTCTTAACATGCTGTGCATATTTCATCGTGTTTATCTAACGTCTTGAGGCAGGAATCACACAAATTATTCATTGTGGCATTCCTGTCAGCCACGCTTTCTTTCACACAAACACTCCACTATCTGCTGAGTGGATCCAATATGCTCTGCCAAGGTATCTGCTGAGTGGACCCAATATGCTCTGCCAAGGTATCTGCTGAGTGGACCCAATATGCTCTGCCAAGGTATCTGCTGAGTGGACCCAATATGCTCTGCCAAGGTATCTGTTGAGTGGACCCAATATGCTCTGCCAAGGTATCTGCTGAGTGGACCCAATATGCTCTGCCAAGGTATCTGTTGAGTGGACCCAATATGCTCTGCCAAGGTATCTGCTGAGTGGACCCAATATGCTCTGCCAAGGTATCTGCTGAGTGGACCCAATATGCTCTGCCAAGGTATCTGCTGAGTGGACCCAATATGGACTGCTGAGTGGACCCAATATGCTCTGCCAAGGTATCTGCTGAGTGGACCCAATATGCTCTGCCAAGGTATCTGCTGAGTGGACCCAATATGCTCTGCCAAGGTATCTGCTGAGTGGACCCAATATGCTCTGCCAAGGTATCTGCTGAGTGGACCCAATATGCTCAGCCAAGGTATCTGCTGAGTGGACCCAATATGCTCTGCCAAGGTATCTGCTGAGTGGACCCAATATGCTCTGCCAAGGTATCTGCTGAGTGGACCCAATATGCTCTGCCAAGGTATCTGCTGAGTGGACCCAATATGCTCTGCCAAGGTATCTGCTGAGTGGACCCAATATGCTCAGCCAAGGTATCTGCTGAGTGGACCCAATATGCTCTGCCAAGGTATCTGCTGAGTGGACCCAATATGCTCTGCCAAGGCAATTTAAGGCTGGATTATCCAGTTGTTGCTGTAGGTTGACCAGATGGCAAAAAGAGCCATTTAAACCCATCGCTATGGTATCTCAATATATATTGCGTGTGTTGAAGAGGTTATCTGGGGTAATTGACCTCTGATCTTGTATGTTTTTGTTACCTTTACACCTGTGCTGTCTTTGTGTGGTAACGGCACCCGAGATGGGGGCTGTTCTCAGCACTGTCTATAAAGAGGCTGAAAATGGTTGACCCTCTTTCCTTTAGAGAGATATCAGTGTGCTCTCTCTCCCTCTCTCTCTCTCGCTTTCACCCTGAGTGGGAGGATGACAGAGGTCATCACCATGCCAACAATGTGCACCCCTTCTCTCTCGCCGCCAACTGACTCCTCTTTCCCAGTTTACCCGGGCCAGCTCATTGTGTTTCTCTCGTCCACTGAACAAGAGGAAGTTCAATTGTAGCCCATCTTTACAGAAAGGACTGACAGTGAGGCGTACGATGTAAGGGAAGCTCTGTTTGCCCACAGCTGTTGTATATGCCTTTGGCTTGGAGTCAGTGAGTCAGATGTCTGTCTCCATTAGTCAGATGTCTGTCTCCATTAGTCAGACCTGGCTGAACCCCGTCCAACACCTTTTGGATGAACTGGAACGCCGACTGCGAGCCAGGCCTAATCGCCCAACATCAGTGCCCGACCACTAATGCTCTTGTGACTGAATTGAAGCAAGTCCCCACACCAAAATAGGGTGGAAAGCATTCCCAGAAGAGTGGAGAATGCTGGGGGGACCAACTCCATATTAATGCCCATGATTTTGGAATGAGATGTTTGAGGAGCAGGTGTCCACATACTTTTGATAATGTAGTGTATCACTCTGAGAAACAGAATGAATGTAAGGGGTAGTGTTGTTCGTCAACCATCATGTGGATCGGTCTTATAGGATGATACAATTGGTCAGGAGCCGAATGTGTTTTTCCCTCTACTCCTCCCTACTTATCCACTGCTATGTCATCTTCTGTAATGACAGTCACGCTCCAAACCAGCCTGTTGTCTCAGGACAACGATGGGGGTCCTAAAAAGGTCACTTGTTCGTCCATTTTAATTAGTTATTTTCGACAGGGGGTTGTGCATGAGGCTGACCCCCCCAACACACACACCTCTCCCCCAGTGTTGTGGCCAATTACTCACTCTCCGCTAGGCCATAACAAACGCGTTACTGCTTCAACGTAGCCTGTAATTGTTTTGACATTTATACTGACAGCTAATTTTCACAGCGTGTGTCTGATACGACAGCCGTTAATTAACATGAAAAATGAACCCAGTGACTGACTGAACAGAATATAATAATGCCCCATCATTCTTCTCCTTTGTGCGGTTCCATGTTTTACAGTACACGTGTAACGTTGTTACAAAGGTGATATATAGTATGAAGGGACGTGTGCTGATTTTAAGTAGGCGGTGGCGGGTTAGCGCACGTGGCTAATTGGTCCCTCAGGACCAGAGGCTAGTGGAAGGTTGATCGCCACGTGACACCTTGACAGGACATCGATATCTTTTGTTAGCCTCTAAAAAGGGAGGAAATCACAGGCCTGCAGATTGTTTTTGGTTGAAAGGTATACCACTGTATGCTGTTTTTTAAAACGCTAAGCCAGATGTTGTGGTAGCACTGCACCTACCGTCAACTCCGCTGTCCTTTTAATACTGGGTCGGTATCCACCTTCTATGATATTAATGCAACGTAATAGCTGCACTCTGAGCATGTGGGAAGGCTGTGTTTTAATGACTCCGCGGGGCGTCAGCGGGAGTAAAACCCAGCTCAGTGATGCTAATGCCTTCCATCATCATGGAGATATTCACCGCTCGCTAATGGAGCCCCGAGTGTCATTCAGACCCAGATGCAAATGGTCTGTACTTTTCAAATCCCTCCGACTTGAATATTCTGTTCTAAAAGAAAGTGACCCGAACCCATTCAAATGGGAGGCTGTTTAATTTGACCCATTTCATACTGCAGTAAAGACTTGTCTGTGACGTGTGAAATTAGTCTTGTGGTAATTAGTCTTGTGGTAATTAGTCTTGTAGTAATTAGTCTTGTGGTAATTAGTCCTGTGGTAATTAGTCTTGTGGTAATTAGTCTTGTGGTAATTAGTCTTGTGGTAATTAGTCTTGTAGTAATTAGTCTTGTGGTAATTAGTCTTGTGGTAATTAGTCTTGTGGTAATTAGTCTTGTGGTAATTAGTCTTGTGGTAATTAGTCTTGTGGTAATTAGTCCTGTGGTAATTAGTCCTGTGGTAATTAGTCTTGTGGTAATTAGTCTTGTGGTAATTAGTCTTGTGGTAATTAGTATTGTGGTAATTAGTCTTGTGGTATTAGTCTTGTAGTAATTAGTCTTGTGGTAATTAGTCTTGTGGTAATTAGTCCTGTGGTAATTAGTCTTGTAGTAATTAGTCCTGTGGTAATTAGTCCTGTGGTAATTAGTCTTGTGGTAATTAGTCTTGTGGTAATTAGTCTTGTGGTAATTAGTCTTGTGGTAATTAGTCTTGTGGTAATTAGTCTTGTGGTAATTAGTCTTGTGGTAATTAGTCTTGTGGTAATTAGTCTTGTGGTAATTAGTCTTGTGGTAATTAGTCCTGTGGTAATTAGTCTTGTGGTAATTAGTCTTGTGGTAATTAGTCTTGTGGTAATTAGTCTTGTGGTAATTAGTCTTGTGGTAATTAGTCTTGTGGTAATTAGTCTTGTGGTAATTAGTCCTGTGGTAATTAGTCCTGTGGTAATTAGTCTTGTGGTAATTAGTCTTGTGGTAATTAGTCTTGTGGTAATTAGTCTTGTGGTAATTAGTCTTGTGGTAATTGGTCTTGTGGTAATTAGTCTTGTGGTAATTAGTCTTGTGGTAATTGGTCTTGTGGTAATTGGTCTTGTGGTAATTGGTCTTGTGGTAATTGGTCTTGTGGTAATTGGTCTTGTGGTAATTAGTCTTGTGGTAATTAGTCTTGTGGTAATTAGTCTTGTGGTAATTAGTGTTCGGGTATGTTTTTTTTTTTCTTCATGTTTTGTTCAACAGGGTTGATGCAGATTTTGACATTTTAAACTAAACCACACTGTTCTCTACTAAATGTATTTTAACCACCAACATGTGGACAGGTCTCTTGTTTGCTTAATTGAGGTGGGGAAAAAGTCAGTTAGTGTGCCAGCACTTATGACCACGAGTTTATGTATTTGGCTGGACGGCTATCTCTGACATCTCTGACATCTCTCAGTAACAGTGTGACATGTAATATCGTCTGACATTTTAAAAGGGTTATGTTATGTTTAAGATCAGCAGGATGTTCAGGAAGTGGAGGTGAGCCTCTGGGAGAAAGTGGTTCGTTGGCGAAGGTCATGTTTCCCCACTGACATTAGAGTTACATTTCTGTGTTGTTTTCTACTTAAGTGAGAGTAAAGCAAACATTGTTCTGTCCCTGGAGATGGGGCTGTCTGTCCCTGGAGATGGGGCTGTCTGTCCCTGGAGATGGGGCTGTCTGTCCCTGGAGATGGGGCTGTCTGTCCCTGGAGATGGGGCTGTCTGTCCCTGGAGATGGGGCTGTCTGTCCCTGGAGATGGGGCTGTCTGTCCCTGGAGATGGGGCTGTCTGTCCCTGGAGATGGGGCTGTCTGTCCCTGGAGATGGGGCTGTCTGTCCCTGGAGATGGGGCTGTCTGTCCCTGGAGATGGGGCTGTCTGTCCCTGGAGATGGGGCTGTCTGTCCCTGGAGATGGGGCTGTCTGTCCCTGGAGATGGGGCTGTCTGTCCCTGGAGATGGGGCTGTCTGTCCCTGGAGATGGGGCTGTCTGTCCCTGGAGATGGGGCTGTCTGTCCCTGGAGATGGGGCTGTCCGTCCCTGCTTGGAGGGACCATTTAGCTGCTGACTGGACACTGGAGGAGTCAAGCCCCGAACAATGAGCAAATTAGTAAGCAGAGAGCTCTTTTTAGTTTGATTCTCGTTCGATTTAGAAAGCAGAGGCTGTAGCGAGACTAACTTGTGTTCCTTAGCTCAGTGATTCCTCCCTCTTGTTAGTTACTTTAGGACTAATTCAGTTTGGGCAAGCAGCCTTAAAGATGAGATTGTTACTCGGTGTCTGGTTTTTGTCTGTCACTATCCTTCTCTCCTTCGTCAGCTGCTGCGTTGTGAATGTGTCCTTTTTAATTTGTAAAAGCCAAAGAACGGTAGTGGTATGATGCCCAGTGTATTACACTCTTCCAGTGTGTTACACTCTTCCAGTGTGTTGCACTCTTCCAGTGTGTTGCACTCTTCCAGTGTGTTACACTCTTCCAGTGTGTTGCACTCTTCCAGTGTGTTGCACTCTTCCAGTGTGTTGCACTCTTCCAGTGTGTTGCACTCTTCCAGTGTGTTGCACTCTTCCAGTGTGTTGCACTCTTCCAGTGTGTTGCACTCTTCCAGTGTGTTACACTCTTCCAGTGTGTTGCACTCTTCCAGTGTGTTGCACTCTTCCAGTGTGTTGCACTCTTCCAGTGTGTTGCACTCTTCCAGTGTGTTGCACTCTTCCAGTGTGTTGCACTCTTCCAGTGTGTTGCACTCTTCCAGTGTGTTACAGTGACGGGTCTGTGTGCCTCTTATCATTCAACCTTTTGTGATGAACATGATGGTTCGAGAGGTTCTCAGCTCAACTGTACGTCAGCATTTGCTCAGTAAAATAGTTGTTTCTGTTCTACTGAGCTACAATATGGAGCGTTAAGCACAACTTTGACTCAATCCCAGGTTGAAACTACTTCAGAAGTATCTTCTCTCCGAGTTGGAAAGCCTCAATCTTCATGCAAAATCAAAACTGGATGCATATTTTTATCGTTATCAACCGGTCCACTCCAAACAACAGCCCATTTTTTATCTCCCATCCATCAGTGTAAATCAATTTAGTGTTTTGAGCTTCTGAAAAAGCCTTGGATAAATAAACACTGATTGGACAGAACGTTGTAGCCTCCTTGAGTTAATTGGCTGCTGGGCTAATTATTTTTCCGCCGAGTCGCTAGCAGATGACTTTGGAAGCCAAACACTCCTTATTTTCCTGTTTACTACATGCGCACACAGACTCACACGGAGTCATAGCACCCGCGAGTGCATGGTGACAGCTGGTTATTTAGTTCCTGTACAACGGCAGTAGAATTCCACTATCTGTTCCACTCTATGAAACTTGGCCTGGGCTATCCTGGCCTGGGCTATCCTGGCCTGGGCTGGCCTGGGCTGTCCTGGCCTGGCTGGCCTGGGCTGTCCTGGCCTGGCTGGCCTGGGCTGTCCTGTCCTGTCTGTCCTGGCTGGCCTGGGCTGTCCTGGTTTAGCTCTAAATCTGTTGACACTGTGTTGCCTCAGAGTAGCATGCTGATAGCGTCCCAGATGGCAGATCACAACGACTGGTTTCCATTTTTTTGTCATCCTAAAGTGGAGGGCCATTGTGTTTAGCTGCCTTTCTAAAGTCTTCGAAAGCCAAGTTAATAAACAGATCACTGACCATTTCGAATCCCACCGTACTTTCTCAGCTGTGCAATCTGGTTTCCGAGCTGGTTACGGGTGCACCTCAGCCACACTCAAGGTACTAAATGATATCATAACCGGTCATCGATAAAAGACAGTACTGTGCAGCCGTCTTCATCGACCTGGCCAAGGTTTTCGACTCTGTCAATCACCATATTCTTATTGGCAGACTCAACAGCCTTGGTTTCTCAAATGACTGACTCGCCTGGTTCACCAACTACTTCTCAGACAGAGTTCATTGTGTCAAATCGGAGGGCCTGCTGTCTGGACCTTTGGCAGTCTCTATGGGGGTGGGTTCCATTCTCGGGCCGACTCTTTTCTCTGTATATATATCAATCTTGCTGCGGGCGATTCCTTGATCCACTTCTACGCAGACGACACCATTCTGTATACTTCTGGTCCTTCTTTGGACACTGTGTTAACGAACCTCCAGACGAGTTTCAATGCCGTGGCCTCCAACTGTTCTTAAACGCTAGTAAAACAAAATGCATGCTTTTCAACCGTTCGCTGCCCGCACCTGCCAGCCCGACTAGCATCACTACTCTGACGGCTCTGACTTAGAGATATATATATATATATAGAGAGAGAGAGAGATCGCTGTACATAGCCCATCCAATCTACCTACCTCATCCCCATATTGTTTTTATTTACTTTTCTGCACAACAGTATTTCTACTTGCACATCATCTGCTCATCTGTAACTCGTGTTAATTTGCTAAATAGTAATTACTTCGCTACTATGTCCTTTTCATTGCCTTACCTCCTCACGCCATTTGCACATACTGTATATAGACATTCTTTTTTTCTATTGTGTTATTGACTGTACGCTTGTTTATTCCATGTGTAACTCTGTGCTGTTGTTTGTGGCACACTGCTTTGCTTTATCTTGACCAGGTCGCAGTTGTAAATGAGAACTTGTTCTCAACTAGCCTACCTGGTTAAATAAAGGTGTTCTCAACTAGCCTACCTGGTTAAATAAAGGTGTTCTCAACTAGCCTACCTGGTTAAATAAAGGTGTTCTCAACTAGCCTACCTGGTTAAATAAAGGTGTTCTCAACTAGCCTACCTGGTTAAATAAAGGTGTTCTCAACTAGCCTACCTGGTTAAATAAAGGTGTTCTCAACTAGCCTACCTGGTTAAATAAAGGTGAAATTAAAATAAATACAAATAAAAAGGTAGGCTTGTCCTTGGATGCTAGCCTAGTGGTTAGAGCGTTGGACTAGAAACCGGAAGGTTGTGAGTTCAAACCCCCGAGCTGACAAGGTACAAATCTGTCGTTCTGCCCCTGAACAGGCAGTTAACCCACTGTTCCCAGGCCGTCATTGAAAATAATAAGTTGTTCTTAACTGACTTGCCTGGTTAAATAAAGGTAAAATAAAAAATTAAATTAAAATCCCTAGATGGTTAGCCTAATTGCGAGCTCTGGTTACAACCTGTGTGGAGTTGAAAACACAACTACCAGCTCCATCCACGTTAACATTAGCATCATGACACTCTTGTCCAGTATCCCAGGAGAGGTGGTTAACCTGATACGTGTGCCTGGATATGGGCACTCCTCTCTGGGTGTGCTGCTGCAGCTGGGTGTGGATCCATGGTGCACGGCGGACTGTGATAGCCTATGTGTCCTGTTGGGGGTATAATGTGTGTGTAGTTGGACTTCAATGTATTTCGGTGCACGTACTGGTGTATGGACATTGTATGCAGGAGACACATGCTTTTGTGTTATTGGGGCGTTTAACATCTTTTATTTTCACTACATATTTTGGCAATATATGCCACCTGCTCCCCATCATTAGTTCTATTCCCAGGGCTTATGTTGCTCCCAACACGTCTAGGATGGGGTGGTATGTCTACCCTGGCCCCTCTGTGTGAGGATGGGGCGGTATGTCTACCCTGGCCCCTCTGTGTGAGGATGGGGCGGTATGTCTACCCTGGCCCCTCTGTGTGAGGATGGGGTGGTATGTCTACCCTGGCCCCTCTGTGTGAGGATGGGGTGGTATGTCTACCCTGGCCCCTCTGTGTGAGGATGGGGTGGTATGTCTACCCTGGCCCCTCTGTGTGAGGATGGGGTGGTATGTCTACCCTGGCCCCTCTGTGTGAGGATGGGGCGGTATGTCTACCCTGGCCCCTCTGTGTGAGGATGGGGTGGTATGTCTACCCTGGCCCCTCTGTGAGGTGAGGATGGGGCGGATATGTATGTCTACCCTGGCCCCTCTGTGTGAGGATGGGGTGGTATGTCTACCCTGGCCCCTCTGTGTGAGGATGGGGTGGTATGTCTACCCTGGCCCCTCTGTGTGAGGATGGGGTGGTATGTCTACCCTGGCCCCTCTGTGTGAGGATGGGGTGGTATGTCTACCCTGGACCCTCTGTGTGAGGATGGGGTGGTATGTCTACCCTGGACCCTCTGTGTGAGGATGGGGTGGTATCTCTACCCTGGCCCCTCTGTGTGAGGATGGGGCGGTATGTCTACCCTGGCCCCTCTGTGTGAGGATGGGGTGGTATGTCTACCCTGGCCCCTCTGTGTGAGGATGGGGTGGTATGTCTACCCTGGACCCTCTGTGTGAGGATGGGGTGGTATGTCTACCCTGGACCCTCTGTGTGAGGATGGGGTGGTATGTCTACCCCTGGACCCTCTGTGTGAGGATGGGGTGGTATCTCTACCCTGGCCCCTCTGTGAGGATGGGGTGGTATGTCTACCCTGGCCCCTCTGTGTGAGGATGGGGTGGTATGTCTACCCTGGCCCCTCTGTGTGAGGATGGGGTGGTATGTCTACCCTGGCCCCTCTGTGTGAGGATGGGGTGGTATGACCCCTGGATGGGGATGGGGTATGTCTACCCTGGCCCCTCTGTGTGAGGATGGGGTGGTATGTCTACCCTGGCCCCTCTGTGTGAGGATGGGGTGGTATGTCTACCCTGGCCCCTCTGTGTGAGGATGGGGTGGTATGTCTACCCTGGCCCCTCTGTGTGAGGATGGGGTGGTATGTCTACCCTGGCCCCTCTGTGTGAGGATGGGGTGGGGCCCCTCTGTGTGAGGATGGGGTGGTATGTCTACCCTGGCCCCTCTGTGTGAGGATGGGGTGGTATGTCTACCCTGGCCCCTCTGTGTGAGGATGGGGTGGTATGTCTACCCTGGCCCCTCTGTGTGAGGATGGGGTGGTATGTCTACCCTGGACCCTCTGTGTGAGGATGGGGTGGTATGTCTACCCTGGACCCTCTGTGTGAGGATGGGGTGGTATGTCTACCCTGGCCCCTCTGTGTGAGGATGGGGTGGTATGTCTACCCTGGCCCCTCTGTGTGAGGATGGGGTGGTATGTCTACCCTGGCCCCTCTGTGTGAGGATGGGGTGGTATGTCTACCCTGGACCCTCTGTGTGAGGATGGGGTGGTATGTCTACCCTGGCCCCTCTGTGTGAGGATGGGGTGGTATGTCTACCCTGGCCCCTCTGTGTGAGGATGGGGTGGTATGTCTACCCTGGCCCCTCTGTGTGAGGATGGGGTGGTATGTCTACCCTGGCCCCTCTGTGTGAGGATGGGGTGGTATGTCTACCCTGGCCCCTCTGTGTGAGGATGGGGTGGTATGTCTACCCTGGCCCCTCTGTGTGAGGATGGGGTGGTATGTCTACCCTGGCCCCTCTGTGTGAGGATGGGGTGGTATGTCTACCCTGGACCCTCTGTGTGAGGATGGGGTGGTATGTCTACCCTGGACCCTCTGTGTGAGGATGGGGTGGTATGTCTACCCCTGGACCCTCTGTGTGAGGATGGGGCGGTATGTCTACCCTGGCCCCTCTGTGTGAGGATGGGGTGGTATGTCTACCCTGGCCCCTCTGTGTGAGGATGGGGCGGTATGTCTACCCTGGACCCTCTGTGTGAGGATGGGGTGGTATGTCTACCCTGGCCCCTCTGTGTGAGGATGGGGTGGTATGTCTACCCTGGCCCCTCTGTGTGAGGATGGGGTGGTATGTCTACCCTGGCCCCTCTGTGTGAGGATGGGGTGGTATGTCTACCCCTGGCCCCTCTGTGTGAGGATGGGGTGGTATGTCTACCCTGGACCCTCTGTGTGAGGATGGGGTGGTATGTCTACCCTGGACCCTCTGTGTGAGGATGGGGCGGTATGTCTACCCTGGCCCCTCTGTGTGAGGATGGGGCGGTATGTCTACCCTGGACCCTCTGTGTGAGGATGGGGCGGTATGTCTACCCTGGCCCCTCTGTGTGAGGATGGGGTGGTATGTCTACCCTGGCCCCTCTGTGTGAGGATGGGGTGGTATGTCTACCCTGGACCCTCTGTGTGAGGATGGGGCGGTATGTCTACCCTGGCCCCTCTGTGTGAGGATGGGGTGGTATGTCTACCCTGGACCCTCTGTGTGAGGATGGGGCGGTATGTCTACCCTGGACCCTCTGTGTGAGGATGGGGCGGTATGTCTACCCTGGCCCCTCTGTGTGAGGATGGGGTGGTATGTCTACCCTGGCCCCTCTGTGTGAGGATGGGGCGGTATGTCTACCCTGGACCCTCTGTGTGAGGATGGGGTGGTATGTCTACCCTGGCCCCTCTGTGTGAGGATGGGGTGGTATGTCTACCCTGGCCCCTCTGTGTGAGGATGGGGTGGTATGTCTACCCTGGCCCCTCTGTGTGAGGATGGGGTGGTATGTCTACCCTGGCCCCTCTGTGTGAGGATGGGGTGGTATGTCTACCCTGGCCCCTCTGTGTGAGGATGGGGTGGTATGTCTACCCTGGCCCCTCTGTGTGAGGATGGGGTGGTATGTCTACCCTGGACCCTCTGTGTGAGGATGGGGTGGTATGTCTACCCTGGCCCCTCTGTGTGAGGATGGGGTGGTATGTCTACCCTGGCCCCTCTGTGTGAGGATGGGGCGGTATGTCTACCCTGGCCCCTCTGTGTGAGGATGGGGTGGTATGTCTACCCTGGCCCCTCTGTGTGAGGATGGGGTGGTATGTCTACCCTGGCCCCTCTGTGTGAGGATGGGGTGGTATGTCTACCCTGGCCCCTCTGTGTGAGGATGGGGTGGTATGTCTACCCTGGCCCCTCTGTGTGAGGATGGGGTGGTATGTCTACCCTGGCCCCTCTGTGTGAGGATGGGGTGGTATGTCTACCCTGGCCCCTCTGTGTGAGGATGGGGTGGTATGTCTACCCTGGACCCTCTGTGTGAGGATGGGGTGGTATGTCTACCCTGGCCCCTCTGTGTGAGGATGGGGTGGTATGTCTACCCTGGCCCCTCTGTGTGAGGATGGGGCGGTATGTCTACCCTGGCCCCTCTGTGTGAGGATGGGGCGGTATGTCTACCCTGGCCCCTCTGTGTGAGGATGGGGTGGTATGTCTACCCTGGCCCCTCTGTGTGAGGATGGGGTGGTATGTCTACCCTGGCCCCTCTGTGTGAGGATGGGGTGGTATGTCTACCCTGGCCCCTCTGTGTGAGGATGGGGTGGTATGTCTACCCTGGACCCTCTGTGTGAGGATGGGGTGGTATGTCTACCCTGGACCCTCTGTGTGAGGATGGGGTGGTATGTCTACCCTGGCCCCTCTGTGTGAGGATGGGGTGGTATGTCTACCCTGGACCCTCTGTGTGAGGATGGGGTGGTATGTCTACCCTGGACCCTCTGTGTGAGGATGGGGTGGTATGTCTACCCTGGCCCCTCTGTGTGAGGATGGGGTGGTATGTCTACCCTGGACCCTCTGTGTGAGGATGGGGTGGTATGTCTACCCTGGACCCTCTGTGTGAGGATGGGGTGGTATCTCTACCCTGGCCCCTCTGTGTGAGGATGGGGTGGTATGTCTACCCTGGCCCCTCTGTGTGAGGATGGGGTGGTATGTCTACCCTGGACCCTCTGTGTGAGGATGGGGTGGTATGTCTACCCTGGACCCTCTGTGTGAGGATGGGGTGGTATGTCTACCCTGGCCCCTCTGTGTGAGGATGGGGCGGTATGTCTACCCTGGCCCCTCTGTGTGAGGATGGGGCGGTATGTCTACCCTGGCCCCTCTGTGTGAGGATGGGGCGGTATGTCTACCCTGGCCCCTCTGTGTGAGGATGGGGCGGTATGTCTACCCTGGCCCCTCTGTGTGAGGATGGGGCGGTATGTCTACCCTGGACCCTCTGTGTGAGGTTAGGGCGGTATGTCTACCCTGGACCCTCTGTGTGAGGATGGGGCGGTATGTCTACCCTGGACCCTCTGTGTGAGGATGGGGCGGTATGTCTACCCTGGACCCTCTGTGTGAGGATGGGGCGGTATGTCTACCCTGGACCCTCTGTGTATCTGGTTCTGTGTGAGGATGGGGCGGTATGTCTACCCTGGACCCTCTGTGTGAGGATGGGGCGGTATGTCTACCCTGGCCCCTCTGTGTGAGGATGGGGCGGTATGTCTACCCTGGCCCCTCTGTGTGAGGATGGGGCGGTATGTCTACCCTGGCCCCTCTGTGTGAGGATGGGGTGGTATGTCTACCCTGGCCCCTCTGTGTGAGGATGGGGTGGTATGTCTACCCTGGCCCCTCTGTGTGAGGATGGGGTGGTATGTCTACCCTGGCCCCTCTGTGTGAGGATGGGGCGGTATGTCTACCCTGGCCCCTCTGTGTGAGGATGGGGTGGTATGTCTACCCTGGCCCCTCTGTGTGAGGATGGGGTGGTATGTCTACCCTGGCCCCTCTGTGTGAGGATGGGGCGGTATGTCTACCCTGGACCCTCTGTGTATCTGGTTCTGTGTGAGGATGGGGATGGTATGCTAATATTTTTTTTCTCAACTGGTAATTGAAGCTCGCTTCCCATTCACCATGAGACATTCTGGGGAGAGACTCGCCTATATCTTCGCCACACACCCTTCCCCTTCTTCTTGTCTCAACATTTTCAATTACACTCAGCACATCTTCACACACGCAACTCAATAATTAGCTAGGCCTATTGCCACACATGAAATCAATTTAAATTATCGTACCCTCTTCATGACTGTGTTGGTGTTTGTGGACCATTATAGATCCTTTAGTGATGTGGACACCGAGGAACGGTAAATAGACAGCAATGAAAAATAATAGTTAAACTCTCTTGGTAAATAGCATGGTCTACGGCTTATCATGAGGCATTCTAACCCAGGCAAGCAGTACGTTGATACTTCCTTAAAATTAGAGATTGCACATCAGCTGCTGTTAACAAAGAGACACACCACACCCCTTGAGCTAATCCAACGCTGCCATTCTGTCCTGTCGATGTATAGAAAAAACAGCTGGATGTATATAATCCACGTCCTTGTTCAGCCTCGACTCCGAGAATCATAGGATATTACAGTTCTTCAGGTCCCCTTTAATAGGATAGTCTTGAACGGAGCTCGTCCAGTTTGCTCTCCTGTGATTGTACGTTCGCCAATAGAACGGAGGGATGAGGTGGTTTATGTCGCTAACGCAGTTTGGTCAGGGTGCCCCGCACGTTGCCCTCTCACCTTTTTTCTTAAATCAAATCAAATGTATTTATATAGCCCCTCGTATATCAGCTGATATCTCAAAGTGCTGTACAGTAACCCAGCCTAAAACCCCAAACAGCAAGCAATGCAGGTGTAGAAGCACGGTGGCTAGGAAAAACTCCCTAGAAAGGCCAAAACCTAGGAAAAAACCTAGAGAGGAACCAGGCTATGTGGGGTGGCCAGTCCTCTTCTGGCTGTGCCGGGTGGAGATTATAACAGAACATGGCCAAGATGTTCAAATGTTCATAAATGACCAGCAGGGTCAAATAATAATACGGCAGAACAGTTGAAACTGGAGCAGCAGCACGGCCAGGTGGACTGGGGACAGCAAGGAGTCATCATGTCAGGTAGTCCTGGGGCACGGTCCTAGGGCTCAGGTCCTCCGAGAGAGAGAAACAGAGAATTGAGAGAGCATACTTAAATTCACACAGGACACCGGATAGGACAGGAGAAGTACTCCAGATATAACAAACTGACCCTAGCCCCCGACACATAAACTACTGCAGCATAAATACTGGAGGCTGAGACAGGAGGGGTCAGGAGGTCTTCGTCTCAGTGATTAGGGCCTGGTCCTGTGCCTCTAACTTGATGACGTATACTGAACAAAAACATGAACGCAACAAGTCTTGGTCACATTTTTTCATGAGCTGAAATTAAAGATCCCAGATCTTTTCCATATACACACAAAGCTTATTTGTTTCAAATTTTGTCCACAAATTTGTTTGTATCCCTGTTAGTGAGCATTTTCTCCTTTGCCAAAATAATCCATCCACTTGACAGGTGTGGCATATCAAGATGCTGATGAAACAGTATGATCATTACACAGGTGCACCTTGTGCTGGGGACAATATAAGGCCACTCTTAAAATGTGCAGTTTTGTCACAACACAATGCAACAGATATCTCAAGTTTTGAGGGAGTGTGCAATTGGCATGTTGACTGCAGGAATGTCCACTAGAGTTGTTACCAGATAATTTAATGTTCATTTCTCTACCATTAGCCGCCTCCAACATGGTTTAGAGAATTTGGCATTACATCCAACCGGCCTCACAACTACAGACCAAGACCACGCCAGCCCAGGACCTCCACATCTGGCTTCTTCACCTGGGAGATCGTCTAAGACCAGCCACCTGGACAGCTGATGAAACTGTAGGTTTGCAGAACCAAAGAATTTCTGCACAAACTGTCAGAAACTGTCTCAGGAAAGCTTGACCTGACTACAGTTTGTAACTGACATCAGTGGGCAAATGCTCAGCTTTGATGTCCACTGGCTGGATAAGCTTTTCACGGATGAATCCCGGTTTCAACTGTACCGTGCAGATAGCGTGGCGTTGTGAGGGTGACGTCAACGTTGTGAACAGGGTGCCCTATGGCGGCGTTATGGTATGGGCAGGCATAAGCTATGAACAACAAACACAATTACAGATGGCAATTTGAATGCACAGAGATACTGTGACGAGTTCCTGGAGGCCCATTGTCGTGCCATTCATCCACTGCCATCACCTCATGTTTCAGCATGATAACGCATGGCCCCATGACGCAAGGGATCTGTACACAATTCCCATAAGCTGAAAATGTCCCAGTTCTTCCATGGCCTGCATACTCACCAGATATGTCACCCGTTGAGCATGTTTAGGATGCTCTGGATCGATGTGTACGACAGCATGTTCCAGTTCCTGCCTATATCCAGCAACCTCATCCAGCCATTGAAGAAGAGTGGGACAACATTCCACAATCAACATTCTGATCAACTCTATGTGAAGGAGATGTGTTGCGCTGTGTGATGCCTATGGGGGTCACACCAGATGCCAACTGGTTTTCTGATCCACGCCCCTACCTTTTTTTAAGGTGTTTGTGACCAACAGATGCATATCTGTATTCCCAGTCATGTGAAATCCATAGAATGAATGTATTTCAGTTGACTGATCTTCTTGTATGAACTGTAAAATCAGTTAAATCATTGAAATTGTTGCGTTTTATATTTTTGTTCAGTGTAGTTGGTGTCTAATGAATTTATTTCAAATGACTTGATTTCCTTTAATGAACTGTAACTCGGTAAAATATTAGAAAATTGTTGCGTTTCTGTTCAGTGTAGAAATCGTCATCCAAATGGAGGTTAGTGATCGCTGTTATGATCCCCAGCAGATGTTTTCGGTCACAGAAAACACACAATTAAAAAAAAAAAACATTTTCGCCAAAGTTAAGACCAGCAAAGTAAAAAACAAAGTCTAACACAGAGGAGTAGCTGGCACCACAGGAAGTCCACTGACCCTTTGTCATAATGATGTCATAACGATGCGACATTTAACCCCTCTTGAGTACACAGTTAGTTTACACCAACATCCATATTCTCCCTGTCAATCAGTGCAAGCTGAGCTAGAAACTGGGCACATCTATTGTGCAAATGGCAAGTTAGGGTGTAGCCATCAGGCTACATGCTCTCCTTTCTCTCTTTCTCCATCTCTTTCTGATAGGGCAGCAGTGTTCCCCAGTGTTCGATGACTCCATAGAGATGGAGGATGTGTAATCTGTGGCGTTGTTTTATTCTCTTCTTTCCTTGTTCTACCCACTTTCAACTCCTCCCAGTGACTGTTAATGGGCTAATTATAATAATAATAATTTGGTGGATGCTTATTTGTCCTATTTCACACATGTACAAGTGTATATTAATAAACATGTGTGAATTGGAAATCACAAATCCTCCTGAGACACCCTTGGAGAGTGTCACGGCCAGGTTCTGCCATTATCAATGGCTACCCTGCACCAAATAGGGTTAAGTGCATTGCTCAAAGGCATATTGGCAGAGTTTTCGGCTTTGGAATTCGATCTAGCATCATTTCGGTTACTGTTTACATTTTGGTTAAAACGTATGTCCATGGGAGACTGAAATCCCACAACCGGGATCGATATGACAACAGCCAGTGAAAGTGCAGGGCGCCAAATTCAAACAACAGAAATCTCAGAATTAAAATTCCTCAAATATACAAGTATTTCACACCATTTTAAAGATGAACTTGTTGTTAATCCCACCACAGTGTCTGATTTCAAAAAGGCTTTACAGCGAAAGCACACCAAACTATGTTAGGTCACCGCCTAGTCACAGAAAAACACAGCCATTTTTCCAGCCTAAGAGAGGAGTCACAAAAAGCAGAAATGGAGAAAATTAAATCACTAACCTTTGATCTTCATCAGATGACACTCATAGGACTTTATGTTACACAATACATGTATGTTTTGTTCGATAAAGTTCATATTTATATCCAAAAATCTCAGTTTACATTGGTGCGTTACGTTCACTAGTTCCAAAACATCCGGTGATTTTACAGAAATACCCATAATAAACATTAATAAAAGATACAACTGTCTGTTCACTTGGGCGGGGCCACTGAGTGAACAGAGTTTACCTCATGGAAACAATTCTCTCATTTAGAAGCTAAAATTACATTGAATCTTTTCACAAATAGTTTCATATTAACATTTTAATTGCACAACAATGCCATGTGAATCTGATGTATAGACTTTCCAAGGTACAGTTTGTCATCCTATCATCAGTAATAATGTCTCAGATGACAACTGATTTGACATATTCTTTAAGTACCAACGCATATTTTCAACTGGTTGGATTACTGAAATATGGTTTGGTTTACCAGACTCTCTTTATGTTAACAAAGGGCTTTCCAATAGTCACTCTGTAGACTAGAGAGAGAGGAAAGGGGGAAAGGTATTTATGGGGGTCATAAACCTCACCAACAGGCCAACATCATGACACCATGTTTACGGATTTGGGGTTGTACCTGGTAGGTTACTTGATCGTTTGTGTGAGATTGAGGGCATCTAGTTTAGATTGTAGGAAGGCCGGGGTGTTAAGTACATCCCAGTTTAGGTCTTCTAACAGTATGAACTCTGATGATAGATGGGGGGCAATCACTTCACATATGGTGTCCAGGGCACAGCTGGGAGCTGAGGGAGGTCAGAAACAAGCGACAACAGTGAGAGACTTATTTCCAGAGAGATGGATTTTTAAAAGTAGAAGCTCAAACTGTTTGGGAATGGATCTGGATTGGAGGACATCTTTACAGAAGATTGCAACTCCGCCCCCTTTAGCAGTTCTATCTTGACGGAAAATGTTGTAATTGGGGATGGACATTTCAGAATTTTCAGTGGCCTTCCTAAGCCAGGATTCAGACACGGCTAGGACATCAGGGATGGTGGAGTGTGCTAAAGCAGTGAATAAAGCAAACTTAGGGAGGAGGCTTCTAATGTTAACATGCATGAAACCAATGTTATTACGGTTACAGAAGTCAACAGATAAGAGCGCCTGGGAACACACAGGGCCTGGGTTAACCTCTACATCACCAGAGGAACAGAGGAGAGGAGTAGGATAAGGGTATGTCAAAAGGCTATAAGAACTGTGTCAGGTCTACTCTCTGAAATGCCAATCTGGTGTCACCCACACTCAGTGGTGATTGTGAATGGTGACTTTAAAACAGTTACAGAGTTTAATGGCTGTGATAGGAGAAAGCTGAGGATGGATCATGAACATTGTAGTTACTCGACCATACTAACCTAATTGACTTTCACGAAGCGGATCCTGTGTTCTGCCTTTCAACCAGGACAACGGAATGGATCCCAGCCGGCGACCCAAAAAAACGACTCCGTAAAAGAGGGAAACGAGGCGGTCTTCTGGTCAGACTCCGGAGACGGGCACATCGTGCACCACTCCCTAGCATTCTTCTCTCCAATGTCCAGTCTCTTGACAACAAGGTTGATGAAATCCGAGCAAGGGTAGCAGTCCAGAGGGACATCAGAGACTGTAACGTTCTTTGCTTCACGGAAACATGGCTCACTGGAGAGACGCTATCGGAGGCGGTGCAGCCAGCGGGTTTCTCCACGCATCGCGCCGATAGAAACAAACAACTTTCTGGTAAGAAGAGGGGCGGGGGCGTATGCCTTATGGCTAACGAGACGTGGTGTGATCACAGAAACATACAGGAACTCAAATCCTTCTGTTCACCTGATTTAGAATTCCTCACAATCAAATGAAGACCGCATTATCTACCAAGAGAATTCTCTTCGATTATAATCACAGCCGTATATATTCCCCCCCAAGCAGACACATTGATGGCTCTGAACTAACTTTATTTGACTCTTTGCAAACTGGAATCCATACATCCTGATGCTGCATTCATTGTAGCTGGGGATTTTAACAAGGCTAATCTGAAAACAAGACTCCCTAAATTATATCAGCATATCGACTGCGCAACCAGGGTGGGAAAAACCTTGGATCATTGTTACTCTAACTTCCGCAACGCATATAAGGCCCTGCCCCGCCCTCCTTTCGGAAAAGCTGACCACGACTCCATTTTGCTGATCCCTGCCTACAAACAGAAACTAAAACAAGAGGCTCCCACGCTGAGGTCTGTCCAACGCTGGTCCGACCAAGCTGATTCCACACTCCAAGACTGCTTCCATCACGTGGACTGGGTTATGTTTCATATTGCGTCAGACAGCAACATTGACGAATACGCTGATTCGGTGTGCGAGTTCATTAGAACGTGCGTTGAAGATGTCGTTCCCATAGCAACGATTAAAACATTCCCTAACCAGAAACCGTGGATTGATGGCAGCATTCGCGTGAAACTGAAAGCGCAAACCACTGCTTTTTATCAGGGCAAGGTGACTGGTAACATGACCGAATACAAACAGTGCAGTTATTCCCTCCCGCAAGGCTATCAAACAAGCTAAGCGTCAGTATAGAGACAAAGTAGAATCTCAATTCAACGGCTCAGATACGAGGTATGTGGCAGGGTCTACAGTCAATTACGGACTACAAGCAGAAAACCAGCCCAGTCACGGACCAGGATGTCTTGCTCCCAGGCAGACTAAATAACTTTTTTGCCCGCTTTGAGGACAATACAGTGCCACTGACACGGCCTGCAACGAAAACATGCAGCCTCTCCTTCACTGCAGCCGAGGTGAGTAAAACATTTAAACGTGTTAACCCTCGCAAGGCTGCAGGCCCAGACGGCATCCCCAGCCGCGACCTCAGAGCATGCGCAGACCAGCTGGCTGGTGTGTTTACGGACATATTCAATCAATCCCTATACCAGTCTGCTGTTCACACATGCTTCAAGAGGGCCACCATTGTTCCTGTTCCCAAGAAAGCTAAGGTAACTGAGCTAAACGACTACCGCTCCGTAGCACTCACTTCCGTCATCATGGAGTGCTTTGAGAGACTAGTCAAGGACCATATCACCTCCACCCTACCTGACACCCTTGACCCACTCCAATTTGCTTACCGCCCAAATAGGTCCACAGACGATGCAATCTCAACCACACTGCACACTGCCCTAACCCATCTGGACAAGAGGAATACCTATGTGAGAATGCTGTTCATCGACTACAGCTCGGCATTCAACACCATAGTACCCTCCAAGCTCGTCATCAAGCTCGAGACCCTGGGTCTCGACCCCGCCCTGTGCAACTGGGTACTGGACTTCCTGACGGGCCGCCCCCAGGTGGTGAGGGTAGGCATCAACATCTCCACCCCGCTGATCCTCAACACTGGGGCCCCACAAGGGTGCGTTCTGAGCCCTCTCCTGTACTCCCTGTTTACCCACGACTGCGTGGCCACGCACACCTCCAACTCAATCATCAAGTTTGCGGACGACACAACAGTGGTAGGCTTGATTACCAACAACGACGAGACGGCCTACAGGGAGGAGGGGAGGGCCCTCGGAGTGTGGTGTCAGGAAAATAACCTCACACTCAACGTCAATAAAACTAAGGAGATGATTGTGAACTTCAGGAAACCGCAGAGGGAACACCCCCCTATCCACATCGATGGAACAATAGTGGAGAGGGTAGTAAGTTTTAAGTTTCTCGGCATACACATCACAGACAAACTGAATTGGTCCACTCACACAGACAGCATCGTGAAGAAGGCGCAGCAGCGCCTCTTCAACCTTAGGAGGCTGAATAAATTCGGCTTGTCACCAAAAGCACTCACTTCTACAGATGCACAATCGAGAGCATCCTGGCGGGCTGTATCACCGCCTGGTACGGCAACTGCTCCGCCCTCAACCGTAAGGCTCTGCAAAGGGTAGTGAGGTCTGCACAACGCATCACCGGGGGCAATCTTCCTGCCCTCCAGGACACCTACACCACCCGATGTTACAGGAAGGCCATAAAGATCATCAAGGACAACAACCACCCGAGCCACTGCCTGTTCACCCCGCTATCATCCAGAAGGCGAGGTCAGTACAGGTGCATCAAAGCTGGGACCGAGAGACTGAAAAACAGCTTCTATCTCAAGGCCATCAGACTGTTAAACAGCCACCACTAACATTGAGTGGCCGCTGCCAACACACTGACTCAACTCCAGCCACTTTAATAATGGGAACTGATGGGAAATTATGTAAAATATATCACTAGCCACTTTAAACAATGCTACCCAATATAACGTTTACATACCCCTACATTCATCTCATATGTATACGTATATACTGTACTCTATATCATCTACTGCATCCTTATGTAATACATGTATCACTAGCCACTTTGTTTACATACTCATCTCATATGTATTTACTGTACTCGATACCATCTACTGTATCTTGCCTATGCTGCTCTGTACCATCACTCATTCATATATCTTTATGTACATATTCTTTATCCCCTTACACTGTGTATAAGACAGTAGTTTTGGAATTGTTAGTTAGATTACTTGTTGGTTATTACTGCATTGTCGGAACTAGAAGCACAAACATTTTGCTACACTCTCATTAACATCTGCTAACCATGTGTATGTGACAAATAAAATTTGATTTGATTTGACTAACCTAAATGACAGAGTGAAAAGAAGGAAGCCTGTACAGAATACAAATATTCTAAAACATGCATCCTGTTTGCACTTTCACTAAATTAAAACTGGCAAAAATGTGTCATAATAATTCAAGTTTCCGCAGTGGGGAAGACCCAGGGCCAGGCCTCCTCGATGGAGGGGACACTGTAGCCAGCCTCTGCCTTCATCAGAAGGGGAAGGTTTTTCCTGTGGCACCACAGAACTGGGTCATGGTGAGCCATTTCCTGGTCTGGCTGGATCTTGCCTTTTCGGAGTTAATGGGAGATTAGCTGGGACATTTTGAATTCCAAAATGTCTCTGGTGAGGGGGGAGGTTGATGTAGAAGAGGGATGGGGGGGTGGGTGTTTTCCCACCCCCCGTTGTTCATCTATGCGACTGGGGTAATTACAGCGGGCATTGAGGGTTCACAGAGGGCTGGCTGGCCAGGAATCACGTGGTGTAGGGGGGGGGTGTATCAATACTCTGTTACCACTGGGAGGTACTTAGATTAGCGTCTTTTGATTGGCCGCCCCACACTGCCTTTATTTTAGTGGATGTTAAGTATCCATTATGTTTCTAAAAGTCACTCAGCGTTATGAAGAGGCTAACTGCTCGTCTCAGGGTAATGAGCTTAATGGTGAAGTGAGCTAGTGGCACGGACAGGGCAGTAGGTGAATAGCCTCTATCTGCTCTGCTGTTAGATGTGTCAGAGGCTATTATCTGCAGCACTTTCATTCCTCAGATCTCTGTAATGAGGCTATGAGCAGAGCACCATTCCTCAGAGATCTCTAATGAGGCTGTGAGCAGAGCACCATTCCTCAGAGATCTCTGTAATGACGCTGTGAGCAGAGCACCATTCCTCAGAGATCTCTGTAATGAGGCTGTGTGAGCAGAGCACCATTCCTCAGATCTCTGTAATGAGGCTGTGTGAGCAGAGCACCATTCCTCAAAGATCTCTGTAATGAGGCTGTGTGAGCAGAGCACCATTCCTCAGAGATCTCTGTAATGAGGCTGTGTGAGCAGAGCACCATTCCTCAAAGATCTCTGTAATGAGGCTGTGAGCAGAGCACCATTCCTCAGAGATCTCTGTAATGAGGCTGTGTGAGCAGAGCACCATTCCTCAGAGATCTCTGTAATGAGGCTGTGTGAGCAGAGCACCATTCCTCAGAGATCTCTGTAATGAGGCTGTGTGATCAGAGCACCATTCCTCAGAGATCTCTGTAATGAGGCTGTGTGAGCAGAGCACCATTCCTCAGAGATCTCTGTAATGAGGCTGTGTGATCAGAGCACCATTCCTCAGAGATCTCTGTAATGAGGCTGTGAGCACAGCACTACTGGGGGTTTAGTAAGTAGTGGAATGAAAGGAAAGGGCTTTAATGAGGTTACTTCAATGTGCTTTGACTCTCACACTCACCTTTTTTCTCCCGTCTCCTCATCCCTTTGGTCCCCACAGTCTAAAGTGAACTCTGTCTGCACACTCGTGTCAAACAGAGCGAGTCATTCCTCTCAACGACAACAACAGTATTGACAAAAGCTTCTGGAACGTGTTTTCATGTTTCATTATCAGATTCCCTTGTTGACCTAAGGGTTTAAAATAGTTTTGGGGAAGCTATGTTGAAATATGTGTCAGCTATTTTTTTTTTGCATTGATTCATTGTCTCTTCACGGGATGTTTTCATGGAGAGGAGGATATTATGTCTGCGTGTGAGTAACACTGACCTCTCTCTCTCTCTCTCTCTGTCTCTCTGTCTCTCTCTGTGTCTCTCTCTCTCTCTCTCTCTCTGTCTCTCTCTCTCTCTCTCTCTCTCTCTCTGTCTCTGTCTCTGTCTCTGTGTCTCTCTCTCTCTCCTCCCCTCCCTCTTTCCCCTACCGCAGGTATTGGTAAGAACGTGATCTGCGACCGCACCGCCACTCCCCTGGATGCCTTCCGCATGATGTCGGCCGCCCAGTACTACCCCAAACTGCTGAGCGTCATGGCTAACGTGCTGCGCTTCCTGCCCGCCTTCGTACGGATGAAGGAGCTCGTGGAGGAGGGCTACGTGGGGGAGTTGCTGGTCTGCGAGGCCCAGGTCCACAGCAGCAGCCTGTTGGGTAAGAAGTACAACTGGAGCTGTGACGACCTGATGGGAGGTGGGGGGCTGCACTCGGTGGGTACCTACATCATCGACCTGCTCACCTTCCTGACGGGCCAGCGGGCGGCCAAAGTGCACGGCTTCCTCAAGACATTCGTCAAGCAGACGGCGCACATCTGTGGCATCCGCCAGATCACCAGCGACGACTTCTGCACCTTCCAGATGGTGCTGGAGGGCGGCGCCTGCTGCACCGTCACGCTCAACTTCAACGTGCCCGGCGACTTCCGCCAGGAGGTGATCGTGGTGGGCACGGTGGGCCGGCTGACCGTCAGCGGCACGGACCTGTACGGACAGAAGAACACCATGGATGGAGGGCCGGAGCTACTTCTGAAGGACAGCACCCCTCTGGAGAAGGCCTCCCTACCGGAGAAGGCTTTCAGCGACATCCCCTCACCCTACCTGACAGGAACTATTTGCATGGTGCAGGCGGTGCGGCAGGCCTTCGAGGACCAGGATGACCGGCGCACATGGGATGGAAGGCCGCTGACTATGGCGGCCACCTTCGAGGACTGCCTGTACGCACTGTGCGTGGTGGACACCATCAAGAAGTCCAACCAGTGCGGCGAATGGCAGAACATTGAGGTGATGAAAGAGGAGCCCGAGGTGAGCCCGGCC